>NC_059231.1:1664442-1834442 GCF_020615455.1 Coregonus clupeaformis
TTTCTTCACAATACAACAAACGGGCTCATTCAGTTCAGGACAACCCAGGGTATGACGCCATGTCATCTTGTAACTGTACATCAAACATACTGATCATAAACGTTGACACTGTATATGACATGAGTTTTATGATATGGACATGTGAAGTGCCCATTTGGACTCACGGGTGTTTGGCTTGCTTGTATGACATTAAAGCAGTATTTATTATAATCATCAACATCTCGTCTTTCAAAATACATAGAGTCCTCGTATAGTTACAGCATTTCCCTCACTCGGACAACACAAAATGTGCAGATGTTGCCCAATTTAGCTGGAGGGATGGGGGGCAACTTCTTGTCACACGTGGTGTTCAAGTTCAGAACGGCTGTCAGTCAAAACCCATACAGAGCTGTGAAGTGCAGAGCCTGAGCTCTGACGTCATGTGTAGCATGTTACTGTACAGCCACTGCGTTCCAATTTAGGCGCTTATCAGTGTCCAAATCTGCCATTTTCAAGCCGTATAGGGGTACGTAAAGATATTCATCTTGATTCCAGTGGCATCTATCCAGCCCAACAGCATATGTCTGCTCCACTGACCAGACAAGACGAGATACCGGAGAGGTGAAAAGCTGGACTGAGAAATCCTTTATAGCTGGAAGCTGAGCTCCCGATAGCAACGATTTTTCCCTCAGCACTTCCTCACTGCTAGAACTCCACCAGCAGGAAATGTCACTCTCTGACACAGTGCATAGGAACTCCTGACAGAAGTTGGACAAAAAGGCAGTCGTTCACATTACCCTCAGCCTGACCTTCATTTATCTTCAGTGTGGTGGGGGGTAGAGGAGGGACTCTGGTAGCACTGCCTGGAGCAGGCCAAAACAGATGTTCATTCAATGCAGCTGTGCTTCTGCTTCCATTAATTCAGTCAAGCTAGCTAAATATGGAATGCTCTAAAACATCCATCTCTTCTCAGAATAGCTGTGTGCCAATGCAAAGCTTCCGTTTATGCCCTGGTTAAGACAGGTGCTTTATAAGGCTCACATTATATTGGTGTGTCTGAATGTTGTTGTTACTCTCTGAAGGGAAGACATTATGTTATTAATGAAAACGGAGATCAAATCTAATTTGATTGATTTGATGTTACAGCAGGTGCAGCAAAATACTTATGTTTCTAGCTGCAACAGTGCAGTAATAACGGACAATACTAAAACAATACACACTAATCCCCAAAACTACAAATGAAGAAATGAAGAAATATCAGAACGAGCAACGTCAGAGTCCAGAATATAAATATATATATATATATATATATACACTGAGTGTACCAAACATTAGGAACACCTTCTATGTAATGGAAAGAGCAGGTGTTCTTAATGTTTTGTATTCAGTGTATATATGTATATATGATGGTGTGTATAGACAGTATGGACAGTATATGAATAGAAAAGGTGTGTACAGCAGTAGTTATATACAGTAGGATGAGCCTTGACTAGAATACACTATATACATACGAAATGGATAGAACTAGTGCTCCTTCTTCACCACACTGTTTGTGTGGATCAACCATTTCAGGTTGTCAGTGATGTGTTCGTCGAGGATCTTGAAGCTTTTCACCGTCTCCACTGCGGCCCCGTCGATGTGGATGGGGGGGCGTGTTCTCTCTGCTGTGTTCTGAAGTTCACGATCAGCTCCTTCGTTTTGTTGACGTTGAGGGAGAGGTTATTTTCCTGGCACCACTCCGCCAGGGCCCTCACGTCCTCCCTGTAGGCTGTCTCGTCGTTGTTGGTAATCAGGCCTACTACTGTTGTGTCGTCTGCAAACTTGATGATTGAGTTGGAGACGTGTGTAGCCACGCAGTGGGTGAACAGGGAGTACAGGTGGGGGTTGAGCACGCACCCGTGTTGAGGATCAGCGTAGCGGAGGTGTTGTTGGCTTGGCAGAGGTGTAATTGTTGGAGTAGACGAACATCCGCAGGTAGCCTAGTTTTTTTAAAGTGATTTGTTTGACAATAAGATGAAAACATCATGACTGATTGTGTTCATGCCAAATTAAAAGGTAATAAAAAAAGAAATACTGTTCAATTACATGTCTAGCTAGTAACGTTAGCATATCAAAGGGCTGAGATTACGCTTGGCAGATGCACTGTGAACTGCAAGCCATGGAACTATTAGTATGTTGAGCACAGGAGGCTGGTGAGGGGAGGATGGCTCATAATAATGGCTGGAATGGAGTATATGGAATGGTATCAAACACATGGAAACTGTGTTTTCTGCGTTTGATACCATTCCATTCATGCCGTTCCAGCCATTACTATCCACCCGTCCTCCCGAATTAAGGTGCCACCAGACGCCTGTGGTTGAGTGCCACTACAAATCAGTTAAGTCATTTGTGGTTTTGCATGTGTTATTGTAATAATAATAATAATAATAATAATAATTGATTGGATTTACATAGCACTTTTCTACCAACTGAGGTACTCAAAGTGCTTTACATAGTAGGGGGAAACTCACCTCATCCACCACCAATGTGTGGCACCCACCTGGGTGATGCACGGCGACCATTTTTGTGCCAGAACGCTCACCACACATCAGCTATCAGGTGGAGAGGTGAGGAGTGATATATGCCTATTGTACATATGGCTATTGTACATATGGCTATTGTACATATGGATGTTGTATATACACTACCGTTCAAAAGTTTGGGTTCACTTAGAAATGTCCTTGTTTTCGAAAGAAACATTGATCAGAAATACAGTGTAGACATTGTTAATGTTGTAAATAGCTATTGTAGCTGGAAACGGCTGATTTTTTTATGGAATATCTACATAGGCGTACAGAGGCCCATTACCAGCAACCATCAGTCCTGTGTTCTAATGGCACGTTGTGTTTGCTAATCCAAGTTTATCATTTTAAAAGGCTAATTGATCATTAGAAAACCCTTTTTCAATTATGTTAGAACAGCTGAAAACTGTTTTATTGATTAAAGAAGCAATAAAACTGGCCTTCGTGAGACTAGTTGAGTATCTGGAGCATCAGCAAGTGTGGGTTCGATTACATGCTCAAAATGGCCAGAAACAAATAACTTTCTTCTGAAACTCATCAGTCTATTCTTGTTCTGAGAAATGAAGACTATTCCATGTGAGACATTGCCAAGAAACTGAAGATGTCGTACAACGCTGTGTACTACTCCCTTCACAGAACAGTGCAAACTGTCTCTAACCAGAATAGAAAGAGGAGTGGGAGGCCCCGGTGCACAACTGAGCAAGAGGACAAATATATTAGAGTGTCTAGTTTGAGAAACGCATCACAG
Source organism: Coregonus clupeaformis (assembly GCF_020615455.1). Taxonomy (NCBI): domain Eukaryota; kingdom Metazoa; phylum Chordata; class Actinopteri; order Salmoniformes; family Salmonidae; genus Coregonus; species Coregonus clupeaformis. The sequence goes on from NC_059231.1 coordinate 1,667,731, forward strand.
GTCCTCAACTGGCAGTTTCATTAAATAGTACCCGCAAAACACCAGTCTCAACGTCAACAGTGAAGAGGTGACTCCGGGATGCTGACCTTCTAGGCAGAGTTGCAAAGAAAAAGCCATATCTCAGACTGGCCAATAAAAATAAAAGATTAAGATGGGCAAAAGAACACAGACACTGGACAGAGGAAGATTGGAAAAAAGTGTTATGGACAGACGAATCGAAGTTTGAGGTGTTCGGATCACAAAGAAGAACATTTGTGAGACGCAGACCAAATGAAAAGATGCTGGAGGAGTGCTTGATGCCATCTGTCAAGCATGGTGGAGGCAATGTGATGGTCTGGGGGTGCTTTGGTGGTGGTAAAGTGGGAGATTTGTACAGGGTAAAAGGGATCTTGAAGAAGGAAGGCTATCACTCCATTTTGCAATGCCATGCCATACATTTACATTTACATTTACGTCATTTAGCAGACGCTCTTATCCAGAGCGACTTACAAATAGGTGCATTCACCTTATAGCCAGTGGGATAACCACTTTTTTTTTTTTGGGGGTAGAAGGATTACTTTATCCTATCCCAGGTATTCCTTAAAGAGGTGGGGTTTCAAATGTCTCCGGAAGGTGGTGAGTGACTCCGCTGTCCTGGCGTCGTGAGGGAGCTTGTTCCACCATTGGGGTGCCAGAGCAGCGAACAGTTTTGACTGGGCTGAGCGGGAACTATGCTTCCGCAGAGGTAGGGGAGCCAGCAGGCCAGAGGTGGATGAACGCAGTGCCCTCGTTTGGGTGTAGGGACTGATCAGAGCCTGAAGGTACGGAGGTGCCGTTCCCCTCACAGCTCCGTAGGCAAGCACCATGGTCTTGTAGCAGATGCGAGCTTCAACTGGAAGCCAGTGGAGTGTGCGGAGGAGCGGGGTGACGTGGAGAGAACTTGGGAAGGTTGAACACCAGACGGGCTGCGGCATTCTGGATGAGTTGTAGGGGTTTAATGGCACAGGCAGGGAGCCCAGCCAACAGCGAGTTGCAGTAATCCAGACGGGAGATGACAAGTGCCTGGATTAGGACCTGTGCCGCTTCCTGTGTAAGGCAGGGTCGTACTCTCCGAATGTTGTAGAGCATGAACCTACAGGATCGGGTCACCGCCTTGATGTTAGCGGAGAACGACAGGGTGTTGTCCAGGGTCACGCCAAGGCTCTTCGCACTCTGGGAGGAGGACTCAACGGAGTTGTCAACCGTGATGGCGAGATCATGGAACAGGCAGTCCTTCCCCGGGAGGAAGAGCAGCTCCGTCTTGCCAAGGTTCAGCTTGAGGTGGTGATCCGTCATCCATACTGATATGTCTGCCAGACATGCAGAGATGCGATTCGCCACCTGGTTATCAGAAGGGGGAAAGGAGAAGATTAGTTGTGTGTCTTCAGCGTAGCAATGATAGGAGAGGCCATGTGAGGATATGACAGAGCCAAGTGACTTGGTGTATAGCGAGAATAGGAGAGGGCGCTTGATTGGAGCCAATTTCCTCCTACAACAGGACAATGACCCAAAGCACAGCTCTAAACTATGCAATAACTATTCAGGGAAGAAGCAGTCAGCTGGTATTCTGTCTATAATGGAGTGGCCAGCACAGTCAACGGATCTCAACCCTATTGAGCTGTTGTGGGAGCAGCTTGACCATATGGTACGTAAGAAGTGCCCATCAAGCCAATCCAACATGTGGGAGGTGCTTCAGGAAACATGGGGTGAAATCTCTTCGGATTACCTCAACAAATTGACAACTAGAATGCCAAAGGTCTGCAAGGCTGTAATTGCTGCAAATGGAGGATTATTTGACGAAAGCAAAGTTTGAAGGACACAATTATTTCAATTAAAAATCATTATTTCTAACCTTGTCGATGACTACATTTCCTATTCATTTTGCTATAGTTCCTATTCAAACTCATTTCATGTATGTTTTTTAATGGAAAACAAGTTAATTTCTTAGTGACCCCAAACTTTTGAACGGTAGTGTATGGGCTATTGTACGTATGGCTATTGTACATATGGCTATTTAGGAGCCCATAGCCAACCCAACCCAAATGATATACCCCTTACGGGAACCTGCTTTCAGTAATGTATTTATGCAAAGGAATTGTGGTTTTTGTTTTATTTCTTTCTCAGTTGGTAAGACTAGCAAGTTTATTTTCTTCTCTTGTATTGCCTAAGGCGGGAAGCAAATGGGCCATGCGAACGAACGACATGACTGAGGTGTTTCACCTAGAACAGAATGTGAAATATTCAGTGAACCTAGTATTTACATTTTTACATTTAAGTCATTTAGCAGACGCTCTTATCCAGAGCGACTTACAGGAGCAATTAGGGTTAAGTGCCTTGCTCAAGGGCACATCGACAGATTTTTCACTTAGTCAGCTCGGGGATTAGAACCAGCGACCTTTCGGTTACTGGCACAACGCGCTTAACCACTAAGCTACCTGCCGCCCTAGTAGAATTCACTGCTTAAATAAGCAGAACTTAAATTTCAATATTTCAAACTATAAGAAGAGGGCTGAGTGGAAAGGTGATGAACCTGTAGAAGTAACACGCGCATAACATATCAGACACAGTAGAAAATGTTACCAAAACATTTCCAGACTAACCCAGTGGTTAAGACGTATCACATGAAACATTACAGCATTGAAGATCATTTTCAGGTGCTTTTTATCTATGCATGCCACCTTGCCTGCACATATGCTTACTGGTGTTTTAACATGAATCAGACACTATAAAGGACAAATGTTTAAATATCCAAATCTGTCAGCTGAATTCAAGCAAAATGGTTAAAGGCGTTGTTTTTCTTATTCAGGTCATTAAAATAGACGCAATAAATCATGGATTATATTTGTTCCACTGAGTGGCCAGTCTCTAATCCATTTGTTCCCATTGCAGGATAAATCCATGCTTACCTCTCGCTACTCTGCATGAAAAACAACAAGAATGGCCCAGTCTATGAATTATGGTAACAGGTGGCAGACATTCTTTATTCAACCTGCGTTCTGTATTCATCACTGCAATAGAATTATGGCATGCATGTGAATCAGTTAACTCCAGGAGTTGTTTGGTTTTACTAAATGTATGTTCATATTATATGTACTCTTATAATCTCCACCCGGCACAGCCAGAAGAGGACTGGCCACCTATCAGAGCCTGGTTCCTCTCTAGGTTACTTCCTATATTCCTGCCTTTAATAGGGAGTTTTTCCTAGCCACCGTGCTTCTACATCTGCATTGCTTGCCGTTTGGGGTTTTAGGCTGGGTTTCTGTATAAGCACTTTGTGACACCTGCTGACGTAAAATGGGCTTTATAAATACATTTTATTTTATTTGATCCAGTAATAGAAAAGCTGAGTAGTCATGTGAAGTAAGATTATATGAGATTATATTAAATGTTTTTGATAGGATGAATCATCTGAAGCGTTGAGTAGGCTAACCAATGAACATCTGTCAGTCCACACCTGATTACTCCTCCACTGAACATATGCTGCGTTCACCAACTCCTCCAGGGTTTAGGACTGAGTGCAAATTATGGGGGACCAGGGGGGGAGGTGGGGTCTCAGACACCCTGAATGAGACGTGAGTCCCCCTAAATGCAACAAAGTAAAACTTTGGGGGGGGACACCTCTGTCATGGTTTAAATGAGCTGTTCCCATGTGGCTGTTCTTGTCATCCCGGGATAGTCCCGCACCTTTTCAGGTGTCCCAACATTTCGTGGCTGTTCTTGTCATCCCGGGATAGTCCCACACCTGTCCCAACATTTCTACAAAAAAAAATGTATTTTTGTCAGCAAGACGCATGAATTAATTTAGGCTACAAGAGCGTCATTACAATCGCAGAATGTCATTAAATTTTTTGATGTCTCTTTCCATTCATCAAGTACATTAGTGCCCTGTTTGGATTCTGGAGTGGACGAACACGCGCAGGTAGCCTACTACACGACTGGTTGTGTTCATGCCAATTTAAAAGGTAATAAAAAAAAGATACCTTGTTAAAGGACATGTCTAGCTAGTAACGTTAGCATATCAAACATGAACATTTACCCCTCTCAAATGAATATAAAAGTACAGTTTTAGCATATTAAAGTTACCTTAAAACAAGCCAGGCTTCATTTGATCAATATCATCATTATACAAGTCATTATATGAGGTAAATGCAAAAATTGTGACTGAAAACGTTGATAATTCCCCTGGTGAGTTGATCAGCTTCTTGCTGCAAGCTTCCTGCCTGGACGGTGGCTCAGAGCAGCCAAGGTGGGGAATAACACCCTGTCTTAAAGATGCAGCGACAGTTTCAGAATGTAACAAGCTGTTACTGCAATTTCAAAATTGTAGCTGAGCTATTAGTATTTTTACTGTATGAATTTTAGGATCAGTGAGACAATTCTGTTTACACTGCCGTGCTTAGAGGGGGGCAACTGTCGGGCGAGTGTCATGCGCGACCTCCGGAGGTAGCGTTCGAGATGTAAGAAATACGCAAGATTACATTACAGTAATGTCTCTTGACAATCGATACCTCTTGAGAATCTCTCAAAATTCTCGTTAATTCTCGTCAATGAGAATAGAACCATATACTCTGTGTTTGTGTAATGGCTTGTTATAGTTAGAGAGATCTTTGAGGTGCATTCGTATTTTTGTATAGGGAATTGTCCTTTTCATTGAATAATGTTTTGAAATGTCAAATGTTTGTGTTGGGCTGTCCTGGAGAATTGATGTCTCGATCAGCTTATGGTGTTTGAACATCCGTCACCTGCTGTGGTGATGAATGTGGCCCTTTCTAGTTTACACCCCATGTGCCATTATAATTTTTCGTGTTTACACCGATGATAGAAAGCGATTTTCCTTCCTGCTCGACCTCTGCAATGCACACAACAAGACCCATTTGGTTTCACTCTGGGACAAATCAAAGGGGTACTGCATGACAGTGTTACAGCTTTCTCTTCTATTACTTGGCTTCGTTGTGACGCTGACTTGTGTCGTGCTCTCTGGAGGCCGTATGTCACCACACTGATTTTATTAGCTTATTTATTTTTAATTGTGTGATTTTGTTTCAGTGGGGTAACCAGAGACAGCCACAACCTCACAATTCATGACATTTCTAACCAACAACATTTCCTGTCCTTTGTGAAGATTTCCTCATGAATAAAATATAGCAGAGGAAGGGAAAAAAACTCCCAGCAGCACACCACTAAAGGACTGCCAATGGCTGAGCATTAGACCTCACAACTGGTCAAAATATTTCATTTTCTGCAAGGGCACCGCACTAAAGGGAATGGAAATAATGAATATATTGTTCATTAATTGTGTGTCTTGTCCTTACGTTTGTTTAAACATTGATATAATTAATTGCCTCAACACCACAGCAGCTAATGAAGTCAGTCAGTAGGGACCTAACGCAACAGGGTTTTATTAAAGGTCATGCACAGTCAAACTAGCGTTATTCATCAAACTGGGTCATGTGTGGAGGATGCCAGGTGAAAGTATGATCAATAAAGTATGAAAAATGACAACTGCTTGCTCATGGGTGAAACCCAGGGTGAAACCGCCTTTCTCCCTCCTCTCAATCAAAATAATGAGTGCAGCGGGAGCAGCCTATTGGCCGAACGAGTCATGTCACCCGTTCATATATGTGCATACACCAATGGGAATCCTTCTTTGCCCGCCAATCAGTGGTCTCCGTCTGCATAGGGGTTGGTTCACCATCTTCCATGCCGAGAATGCTGCAGAGCAAATCAAACTTCTAGCTAGCCAGTAGTGGTGCGTGGGTAAAAACACTTGGTGGAAGCCAAGCCCCCCCCCCCCCAAAAAATAAATAAAGCCATATGACAACCTACAGTTGAAGTCGGAAGTTTACATACACCTTAGCCAAATACATTTAAACTCTGTTTTTCACAATTCCTGACATTTAATCATAGTAAAAATTCCCTGTCTTAGGTCAGTTAGGATCACCACTTTATTTGAAGAATGTGAAATGTCAGAATAATAGTAGAGAGAATTATTTATTTCAGCTTTTTATTTCTTGCATCACATTCCCAGTTGGTCAGAAGTTTACATACACTCAATTAGTATTTGGTAGCATTGCCTTTAAATTGTTTAACTTGGGTCAAACATTTTGGGTAGCCTTCCACACGCTTCCCACAATAAGTTGGGTGAATTTTGGCCCATTCCTCCTGACAGAGCTGGTGTAACTGAGTCTGGTTTGTAGGCCTCCTTGCTCGCACACACTTTTTCAGTCCTGCCCACAAATGTTCTATAGGATTGAGGTCAGGCTTTGTGATGGCCACTCCAATACCTTGACTTTGTTGTCCTTAAGCCATTTTGCCACAACTTTGGAAGTATGCTTGGGGTCATTGTCCATTTTGAAGACCCATTTGCGACCAAGCTTTAACTTCCTGACTGATGTCTTGAGATGTTGCTTCAATATATCCACATAATTTTCCTTCCTTATGATGCCATCTATTTTGTGAAGTGCACCAGTCCCTCCTGCAGCAAAGCACCCCACAGCATGATGCTGCCACCCCCGTGCTTCAAGGTTGGGATGGGGTTCTTCGGCTTGCAAGCAGCTCCCTTTTTCCTCCAAACATAACGATGGTCATTATGTCCAAATAGTTCTATTTTTGTTTCATCAGACCAGAGGACATTTCTCCAAAAGGTACGATCTTTGTCCCCATGTGCAGTTGCAAACCGTAGGCTGGCTTTTTTATGGCGGTTTTGGGGCAGTGGCTTCTTCCTTGCTGAACGGCCTTTCAGGTTATGTCGTTATAGGACCCGTTTTACTGTGGATATAAGATACTTTTGTACCTGTTTCCTCCAGCATCTTCACAAGGTCCTTTGCTGTTGTTCTGTGATTGATTTGCACTTTTCGCACCAACGTACGTTCATCTCTAGGAGACAGAACGCGTCTCCTTCCTGAGCAGTATGACGGCTGCGTAGTCCCATAGTGTTTATACTTGCGTACTATTGTTTGAACAGATGAACGTGGTACCTTCAGGCGTTTGGAAATTGCTCCCAAGGATGAACCAGACTTGTGGAGGTCATAATTCCCATGATGTCAAGCAAAGAGGCACTGAGTTTGAAGGTAGGCCTTGAAATACATCCACAGGCACACCTCCAATTGGCTCAAAAGATGTCAATTAGCCTATCAGAATCTTGTAAACTTCTGACCCACTGGAATTGTGATACAGAGAATTGTAAGTTAAATAATCTGTCTGTAAACAATTGTTGGAAAATATACTTGTGTCATGCACAAAGTAGCTGTCTTAACCGACTTGCCAAAACTATAGTTTGTTAACAAGAAATGTGTGGTGGTTGAAAAACGAGTTTTAATGACTCCAACCTAAGTGTATGTAAACTTCCGACTTAAACTGTATGTATTGTTTTAATTGCATTGTTTGCTCTATAACCTGTTAATTAATATGCCTTACGGCCATGATATATAGGCCTAAAGCCCGAGACAATAAGAAGACACAGTGACAGAATAAATTAAACCACACCTTTGTTTCATCACAAAACCGGATAGCAGCCTCTGTCCAGTGAAGTCCACAAAGCAAATTGCATGTACAGTAACAGATAGTTAATGTTTCCAACATTTTCGGACCACTAAACAGCTATTGATTTAGAACCACAGAGAGTTACCGCAAGTCGCAAAGAAAACAGGAGCTGCCTCCACTATTCCAGCACCATTTCAACTTCAACATTTCAACAGCATCAAATCACCTCTGCTTAGTCTAATACAGTGACAACTAAAATATACCAAAAACAATTTAGTCCAGTCAACGTAAGCTAAATATAATGTGGCTGTCCATGGTTCTGATTTCTGTGTTTGTTCTTGCGCGTTCGTGCAAGTAGTAAAACACGTTGACTCACCCTACTTGTAGAGAAACTCCAATGCCATCCTCCTCTCTTTCATGTTGACGAAAACAGTCTATCACTCGGTCATACAGTACACACTTTAATTTTTTGTTGTCCTTGGCTACCTGGCTAAAATGCTTGCTCGCTAGCCTAACTTCCTTTCATATGCAAAGTTAACTAGTTAACATTAGCTTCTACATCTAGCTACATATTGAACTTCCATCCTCTCAGGCCAGGGGCACAATAATGTATGAATTAATGGTTGGATCAGAATAGCCGTTATAATCATTGGCCAGTACGGAGAATTAAGTAAAACCAGAAGTCCAAATCCCTATCTCCATCCATGTCTACTTTAGGAAAGGGCAAATTTTAGCTCGCTGGCTAGCTAACCACCAGAGGACAACAACACAACGAGATGCAACGATTCAAGTTTTTCTGTCAATGATGTATTTTCTCAGTGGGATTTGATAGGAGTGATGTCAAATCCAAGCCAGCTTCCCTTGACACTTTTTTTTGGTGCGCCAGGACCATTCACAGTTGAGCTTGCTCAGTTTAGCTCAATGCTGATTGGCACATTTTCTATAGTTTTTTTTGTCAACGCTACAGGCAACAATGTCATACTTGTTTGGACCAGACAGCATCAGGTGGATGGCCTACACGTAGAGAGATAGAGGGGCGCTGTGAGATACATTCAGCCTCTTGCGAATTGAAGGAAAATTATGAAACACAGAGAGACGAAAGATAAATAATTGTATGTTTATTTATTTTCAAATTTTGGGGGGAAGCCTGGCTTCCCTTGGCATCCATGAATACACACCACTGTAGCTAGCTAGCAGGTGTTCAGCTAACATGCCACTGCAGCTAGTTAGCAGGTGTTCAGCTAACATGCCACTGTAGCTAGCTAGCAGGTGTTCAGCTAACATACCACTGTAGCTAGCTAGCAGGTGTTCAGCTAACATGCCACTGTAGCTAGCTAGCAGGTGTTCAGCTAACATGGCTACGTATCGTATTGTGCCTGGATGCCAAAGTAAAGATTTGCCTTTATTTCCATTATGGATCATATTTCATAAATTTCTGCTCTCAAATCAAACAGCCTCACTGATAGTCACAGATGAGAGATAGGGTTAATTTTCTCAAATTATGAGGAATTTTATCAGGAAACAATATTATGGGTGATGTTTTTTGTCACTCTAAGACTATTTATCTGGGAAATAGGATGACTGTGCATTCCCTTTAAGCTTCATACGTCTCTGTCTCTCAGATAAATATGAATCTTGGTGTTCACTATTGACTTGCATGGTGTCTCAAAGAGACTTTTGTCTGCACAAATGTAACCTTGAGTCACTTATAATTTGAGATGGATCTGAATGAAAGACAAAAGCACCAGATACATAATATGAAGCAACACTCTGCAGTACTAAATGGATAATTAGGATGGTCGTAATCTGGCAGACACAGACTTTTTGACAGAAGAACTTAATCTTCTCTATCTGGACTCTCTGCTTTGCTCACTCCGTAGTGTGTATAAGTCTTAGCTTGACTGTATGCTTAGAAGAAAGGCAGAGAAGTAACTTGCAATTTGATAATGTATCTAATAATAAAACCTCTGGAGGTGCAATCAGGGGAGAGGGAGAGAGAGATCTTATTCTACAGCTGTGATTTTTAACAGCATCATGTCGATGGATAAGACCCTTACCACCCACTGCTGAGGAAATATAATAATTATTTGAATATGCAGATTCTTGTTGATATCTCATCTGGTAGGATACAGTATCCATGCCCTGAAATTGTATTGCTTTCCTCTGTGATGTGATGTAGCAAGGAAACCAGACAAAAGTATAGAGCTATCTATTCAGACCTTATTCTGCTCCATTAGATTGTTTTAGTCTTCTTCTCTCTCTTTAGTCAGTGAGGTCTGAACCCCCCTCCCGGTGATGCATGCAGACCTCTGAGCAGGGGTGATTTAGCAAGGTCTTCTCCCAATGCTATTCCACCCCACCACTGGAACCTCTGCTAAATGGATTTATAATGGTTGTTTGCTCTCGGACAAATCTTTGTGGCTGGTTCCACCACACAGGGACACAGGGTTAAGCAAATACACAGGAGTAATCTTTTATCCTTTGTGATATGTGACCACAGTTGATAGAATCCTGGAATCCATTCATGTCCCTAGGTGTGGGGAAAGGTAAGAGTTGGACAGTCAAAGCTCTTAGAAGAAATGGCAATGAGCCCTGCATTGCTGGAACACTATCCCAAACACATTAAGAATATATTCCTGATGGACTGTAAACAGAGCCTGTGAAATAATGTATTTACCTAATCTGTCACCAGATTGAAGGCAGACAAGAAAACATTTTGTTTGTGTTTTTATCGATCAAGTAAGGCAGCAGTGAGTGAAAACCAGTAATTGTGAGCCTGTTACTCAAAGATAATCATAATTCACCTGAAAGGAATTACTTTTTCATCATTATTTTGAACAATAATTTGAAGATTTGTAAGAGTTGCTGAATATATATATATATATATATATATATATATATATATATATATACATGTATATATACACCGTTCTAATGTCCATTGCTCATGTTTCTTGGCCAAAGCAAGTCTCTTCTTATTATTGGTGTCCTTTAGTAGTGGTTTCTTTGCAGCAATTCGACCATGAAGGCCTGATTCACACAGTCTCCTCTGAACAGTTGATGTTGAGATGTGTCTGTTACTTGAACTCTGTGAAGCATTTATTTGGGCTGCAATTTCTGAGGCTGGTAACTCTAATGAACTTATCCTCTGCAGCAGAGGTAACTCCAGGTCTTCCTTTCCTGAGGCGGTCCTCATGAGAGCCAGTTTCATCATAGCGCTTGATGGTTGTTGCGACTGCAGTTGGAGAAACTTTCAAAGTTCTTGAAATGTTCCGTATGGACTGACCTACCTATGTCTTAAAGTAATGATGGACTGTCGTTTCTCTTTGCTTATTTGAGCTGTTCTTGCCATAATATGGACTTGGGCTTTTACCAAATAGGGCTATCTTCAGACCCCTTTTCCACATTTTGTTACGTTACAGCCTTATTCTAAAATTGATTAAATCGTTTTATCCCTCATCAATCTACACACAATACCCATAACGACAAAGCAAAAACAGTTTTTTAGACATTTTTGCTAATTCATAAAATAAAAAGGAAATGGAAATATTACATTTCCATAAGTATTCAGACCCTTTACTCAGCAGTTTGTTCAAGCACCTTTTGGCAGTGATTACAGCCTTGAGTCTTCTAGGGTATGACGCTACAAGCTTGGCACACCTATATTTGAGGAGTTTCTCCCATTCTTCTCTGCAGATCCTCTCAAGCTCTGTCAGGTTGGATGGGGAGCGTACCTTCACAGCTATTTTCAGGTCTCTCCAGAGATGTTTGATTGGGTTCAAGTCCGGGCTTTGGCTGGGACACTCAAGGACATTCAGACACTTGTCCCGTAGCCACTCCTGCGTTGTCTTGGCTGTGTGTTTAGGGTCTTTGTCCTGTTGGAAGGTGAACCTTCGCCCCAGTCTGAGGTCCTGAGCGCTCTGGAGCAGGTTTTCACTAAGGATCTCTCTGTACTTTGCTCCGTTTATCTTTCCCTCGATCCTGACTAGTCTCCCAGTCCCTGCCGCTGAAAAACATCCCCACAGCATGATGCTGCCACCACAATGCTTCACCATAGGGATGGTGCCAGGTTTCCTCCAGACTTGATGCTTGGCATTCAGGACAAAGAGTTCAATCTTGGTTTCGTCAGACCAGAGAATCTTGTTTCTCATGGTCTGAGAGTCTTTAGGTGCCTTTTGGCAAACTGACCATTGGGTACTTGGTCACCTCCCTGACAAAGGCCCTTCTCACTGGATTGCTCAGTTTGGCCGGGCGGCCAGCTCTAGGAAAATTTTTGGTGATTCCAAACTTCTTCCATTTAAGAATGATGGAGGCCACTGTGTTCTTGGGGACCTTCAATGCTGCAGAAATATTTTGGTACCCTTCTCGGAGCTCTACGGACAATTCCTTCTACCTCATGTCTTGGTTTTTGCTCTGACATGCACTGTCAACTGTGGGAACTTATATAGACAGGTGTGTGCCTTTCCAAATCATGTCTAATCAATATAATTTTCCACAGGTGGACTCCAATCAAGTTGTAGAAACATCTCAAGGATGATTAAGGGAAATAGGATATACCTGAGCTCAATTTCGAGTCTCATAGCAAAGGGTCTGAATACTTATGTAAATACGTATTTTATACATTTGCAAAACATTCTAAAAACCTGTTTTTGCTTTGTCATTATGGGGTGTTGTGTGTGTGTTTATAATGTAATCCATTTTAGAATAAGGGTGTAACGTAACCAAATGTAGCAAAAGTCAAGGGGTCTGAATACTTTCCGACTGCACTGTGTATGTGTATATACAGTGGGGAGAACAAGTATTTGATACACTGCCGATTTTGCAGGTTTTCCTACTTACAAAGCATGCAATAAAATGCAAATTAATTACTTAAAAATCATACAATGTGATTTTCTGGATTTTTGTTTTAGATTCCGTCTCTCACAGCTGAAGTGTACCTATGATAAAAATTACAGACCTCTACATGCTTTGTAAGTAGGAAAACCTGCAAAATCGGCAGTGTATCAAATACTTGTTCTCCCCACTGTATATATATATATATATATATATTTTGGCAACTCTTTTACAAATCTTCAAAATCTCTCTCTATATGGAGAGAGAAATGGGTGTCATAATGCTGTGTGCCTGCTGGAGTCATTGCGTCTAAAAAAAGCTTTTAATTGCATTGGTCACATTCCTTCTCTGATTTCAGAGCGGTCTAGCTGGTGGGACTGGGTGCAGATCATGTTGGGTTTTGTGGTGATCATTTGTTCCCAAACATGTGGTTGTACGAGGAGAAAATGGATGTTGACTGGAAGAAAGGATTTCCTAGACATATTTGTCGACAAAATAGTTGAAACACCCCTGTCAGCTTGCATTAGACATCTGTGGACAGATGCTCTATTCAAAAGACAATCCCCTTGACATCCCTCACCCCATTAGTAACAGGATCCGTTGGAGAATTACTCATTATTGGGTTCTGCTGCAAAGTTTCATTAGGCTTAGCTGCTCTGTACAGTCACAGGTACTCCAGAGAGCTGGTTTCCAAAAAAAATATGCTTATTTTCAGCAATTGTACTGTTATAAGTGCTAATCACATGTAGGATCTGAAGAAAAATCGGATTAACTCATGCAACATTGTCCTGTTTTGTATGTAAGTTCAGCTGTCATGCAAGCACATCATATTCTAATAGTGTAACATTGTGAACTGTATGTTGCTATTCTGTGTTGCTGAGGGCAATAAACACCTATGTAGGCCTGGGCTTTAAGAACTACATCAAAATAATAGTACAACTCAAAGGGTTTAATCAGTTTCTACATACAGTTGAAGTCGGGAGTTTACATACACTTTTTTCAATCACTCCACTCATTTCTTGTTAACAAACTATAGTTTTGGCAAGTCGATTTAAGACATCTACGTTGTGCATGACACAAGTAATTTTTCTAACAATTGTTTACAGACAGATTATTTCACTTATAATTCACTGTATCACAATTCCAGTGGGTCAGAAGTTTACATACGCTAAGTTGACTGTGCCTTTAAACAGCTTGGACAATTCCAGAAAATGATGTCATGGCTTTAGAAGCTTCTGATAGGCTAATTGACATCATTTGAGTCAATTGCAGGTGTACCTGTGGATGGATTTCAAGGCCTACCTTCAAACTCAGTGCGTCTTTGCTTGACATCATGGGAAAATCAAAAGAAATCAGCCAAGACCTCAGAAAAGAATTGTAGACCTCCACAAGTCTGGTTCATCCTTGGGAACAATTTTCAAACGCCTGAAGGTACCACGTTCATCTGTACAAACAATAGTACGCAAGTATAAACGCCATTGGACCACGCAGCCGTCATACCGCTCAGGAAGGAGACGGTTTCTGTCTCCTAGAGATGAACGTACTTTTGTGCGAAAAGTGCAAATCAATCCCAGAACAACAACAAAGGACCTTTTTATATTTTTATATTTTACCTTTATTTAACTAGGCAAGTCAGTTAAGAACAAATTATTATTTACAATGATGGCCTACACCGGCCAAACCCGGACGACGCTGGCCAATTGTGCGCCGCCCTATGGAACTCTCAATCACGGCCGGTTGTGATACAGCCTGGAATCAAACCAGGGGGTCTGTAGTGACTCCTCATGCACTGAGATGCAGTGCCTTAGACCGCTGCGCCACTCGGGAGACCTTGTGAAGATGCTGGAGAAAACAGGTACAAAAGTATCTATATCCACAGTAAAATAAGTCCTATATCAACATAACCTGAAAGGCCACTCAGCAAGGAAGAAGCCACTGCTCCAAAACCGCCATAAAAAGCCAGACCATGGTTTGCAACTGCACATGGGGACAAAGATCGTACTTTTTGGAGAAATGTCCTCTCAAAAATAGAACTGTTTGTTCATAGTGGTCCTCTGTAGCTCAGCTGGTAGAGCACGGCGCTTGTAACGCCAAGGTAGTGGGTTCGATCCCCGGGACCACCCATACACAAAAATGTATGCACGCATGACTGTAAGTCGCTTTGGATAAAAGCGTCTGCTAAATGGCATATTATTATTATTATTATTATTATAATGACCATTGTTATGTTTGGAGGAAAAAGGGGAATGCTTGCAAGCCAAAGAACACCGTCCCAAACGTGAAGCACGGGGGTGGCAGAATCATGCTTTGCTGCAGGAGGGACTGGTGCACTTCACAAAATAGATGGCATCATGAGGAAGGAAAATTATGAGGATATATTGAAGCAACATCTCAAGACATCAGTCAGGAAGTTAAAGCTTGGTTGCAAATGGGTCTTCCAAATGGACAATGACCCCAAGCATACTTCCAAAGTTGTGGCAAAATGGCTTAAGGACAACAAAGTCAAGGTATTGCGCAACATTTGTGGGCAGAACTGAAAAAGTGTGTGCGAGCAAGGAGGCCTACAAACCTGACTCAGTTACACCAGCTCTGTCAGGAGGAATGGGCCAAAATTCACCCAACTTATTGTGGGAAGCTTATGGAAGGCTACCCAAAACGTTTGACCCAAGTTAAACAATTTAAAGGCAATGCTACCAAATACTAATTGAGTGTATGTAAACTTCTGACCCACTGGGAATGTGATGAAAGAAATAAAAGCTGAAATAAATCATTATCTCTACTATTATTCTGACATTTCACATTCTTCAAATAAAGTGGTGATCCTAACTGACCTAAGACAGGGAATTTTTACTAGGCTTAAATGTCAGGAATTGTGAAAAACTGAGTTTAAATGTATTTGGCTAAGGTGTATGTAAACTTCCGACTTCAACTGTATGTAATCATTTTCTTCTATTAATCTATTATCAGATAAAACAAACCTGCCATAAATTATGTGTAAATGCTAGAAAAGTTGATGCTCAAATGCCAGTGAATTTGATCCTACTTTACAGTGGCACTATTTCAATAGTATACTCTTTTATTTTTCTCCCCAATTTGTAGTTACAGTCTTGTCCAATCGCTGCAACTCCCCTCTGGACTCGGGAGAGGCGAAGGTCGAGAGCCATGCGTCCTCCGAAACACGACCCTGCCAAGCCGCACTGCTTCTTGACACACTGCTCGCTTAACCCGGAAGCCAGCCGCACCAATGTGTCGGAGGAAACACCGTCCAACTGGTGACTGTGTCAGCGTGCATGCGCCCGCCCCACAGGAGTTGTTAGAGCGCGATGGGACAAGGACATCCCGGCCTGCCAAACCCAACCTAACCCGGTCGTGGCCGGCTGCGACACAGCCCGGGATCGAACCCGGATCTGTAGTGACGCCTCTATTCTATCGCGATGCAGTGCCTTAGACCGCTGCGCCACTCGGGAGGCCCGTTCAATAGTATACTTTTAATGCACTTCAACAATATATGAATGCTGTTCACGAGTTGTCTCTCCAATCCATATCCTCTTGAGATTTAAGGGATTACTCCTGTTCACAAGGGGCCCGATTCAGACTCGTACGCCTTGCTTACTCACGCCTTTGCTACGCACTTCTCAGTAGTTTGTATTCAGACTTACATTATGCAGGTGCTTAATGGGCTTTGCAGGCGTGGTTTCCTTGCGCACGGTGAATAAATGTAATTCAACCGCTGAAAACCCTCCCACTTGCTGGTCAACAGATTATCTCGTGGAGTTTTCATTCATTTTAATTTTTTTAAACATTTTTTGTCATTTAGCAGACACTCTTATCCAGAGCGACTTACATTATCTTTTTTTATTTTATATACTGGCCCCCCGTGGGAATCGAACCCACAACCCTGGCGTTGCAAATGCCATGCTCTACCAACTGAGCTACATCCCATTCAATAGGGTTTTCAGTACATTTATCTAAAGCCATCCCTCTAAATTTGGTGTACCTTTTTAATTAGAATTTTCGCAACAGACACACTAGAATATATGGAGAGAACGGTTCAGAATATAAAGAAAATAAAGCCATGTTGGCCTACATACACACATATTCTTCTCCTTTTCAGCACCAATTGGTAGATTTAAAAAATACTCAGATCTTGTATATTATTTAGAGTTAGGAAAGTAAAAATAACAAGTTGGGGAGCCTTTACGCACATAACATATTGGTGAATAAAAAAAATGGTGGTTTGATTCATCCTGAAAGTTGCCATATTCAATTGTTCAACCCATTAAATATTGGAAGGTGAGAAAAGTATACAATAGGCGTTGAACACTAGTCCTATAAACCTACGCTAATAATCCTCACTAATCATGGAACTGTGATGACAACGGTCCAGTCTTGGTGAACCTTGTGCCAGGCAGCAGATTTAAACTGCTACGTATGGTATTTTTCCCATAATGATTGAAATAGCCTACATGTCCCAAATTATTGCACAACTTGTAATACATTGACCTAATATGATCCACTGTTGCTAGCAATCCTCAGCAACAATCACATGAACGTGACAGAGGAAAGAAAGGTAAACTATGTAATGGAATGATGCAGAATGTAAGGAAACTAACACTAAAGTGACAGTTATAAATGTACTATATAACTGACAGTGGCTAAAGATGGTGGCTAATACTTAACACGATACACATTGTAATACATACGGTGAAAAGTCTGGGCATATAATTAAAACATTATATAAATTATAAATCAACTCTGTAGGTTTGGCGCTACACCGCAATTTGCACATGGCTACAGAAGCATTGAGCTTGGGTCTCCAAATGTCATCCTTGGAAGTTTGAAGGCCAGCATTTCGTAAACTTCACTGTGGAAAAAGTGATATGTTGATATGCTTCAGTTTGATGAAATATGACTGGTTTCATATTTGTCTCCAGAGATCATAAGGTAAAATAGGTCTAAAACAATCGTCATTAATATTTACAATCCCGTTATCCAAACGGCTTACTCATTTACCTAGCTCTTATCAATAGCGCTTATCAATTTGTAAATTACAGTGCATGGAGAATGGTGTTATTTCTATCGGAAAAAAGTAGATGTTCCACTTGGAACCAACCGGTTGCTCAACCTTATTAATCGTTTCATCGTGCGTAAAGGTGGTGGAATTATTAAGGAATTAAGTAATGGTCAGAATATAGCGTGTCTGTAGACTAGGGCTGACCCATTTAGTCAACTGGTCGATTGTTTGGTCGATAGGCTGTTGGTCGACCAATCATTTTTTTGTCGAGCAGTGGCAAAATATTAAAATAATAATTTATGGCACATGAGACACCTGTCTGATTCACGCTTGTCTGAGTGGACTAATCCATTGCGGAGGCACACCAGTATCACCAGTAGTACATTTACTGTTAATTCCCATAATTGCTAATCTACAATTTTTGTTTGGTTACGGTATTTTCTGTTAATGCATTCAATATATTATTTTTATAGTCTTACCGTTGTCATTGTAGGAGTGGACACGTTGTTTGCAGAGGGCACAACCTAGGCTACACTTGTGAGAAAAAAGTTTGGGTTTATTTTATTCAATTTACGAGTTGTCAATTTATTCATTGTCTTTTGTTTGGAGTGCTCCTGTCAATCTTGAGTAAGGACATGCACCTGATTACACATAGAAGTAAGCCTAGGCTACCTGGCCTGCACACAAATGTAGGCCTGTAAATATTCCCATTTGATGATCTGATACTATTTCTGATTGTCTTAACTCACCATCACTGTGCTTCTCAAAGTAATTTTTTCTTTGCCTCAAACAGCAGGTAAACGAAGTCTGTTTTTACATCCATTGAGAATGACAATAGTTCCTCAATGTAGTCTATTCGAAAAATCTTTCCAGCTCTATCCCTTTCGATAACCACTCAGCATGAAAGGGGAAAAAAATGTCATAAAATAGGCCTACCTGATTACTTCTTATCCTTTGCGCAAATAGCCTGCAGCTATGTCTTTCTGGAGCTCACTGGCAGGGGCTCCAAAATATTTTATACTGCAAGTTTGGTAGCACGACCAAGTTAATAGTTGATACAGTGTTTCAAGTTCTGTGCAGACAGGCCATGCATAACCAATGTGATGTATAGGATGTTTATTTTTATCAGGATATTTTCTACCTGCAGGCTGCAATGTCTTTATTTGTTGGCTTTACGTAGGCTATTTTTATAATAATAATAATAATATGCCATTTAGCAGACGCTTTTATCCAAAGCGACTTACAGTCATGCGTGCATACATTTTTGTGTATGGGTATGGGTTTTACTTATTGGCAATGGCAATAGAAGTTACTTTTTAGGTGTGTATCATTTTCGTTTAGATAGAATTGTGATTAACCACATGACATTGATTTTGAGATATGAAGACTTTATTATAAATTAAATGAAACTGTTCCACGAAAATGTGCATATGAAAATCATAACTGACACGCAGATCAGTAGAAATGGTAGGATAACTTGGCACTCCAAATGGAAAAGGTTGCCGACCGCTGGAGTAGCCTATTACAGGCAAGTTCAGGAGCGTAACGGCAGAATCTGTGAAGAGGAGGAAGGTCGGGAGCGTAACGGCAGAATCTGTGAAGAGGAGGAAGGTCAGGTCGTGAACAGGTGTTTTCCTTCTGGTTAGGCTATATTGATCTCTGGCTCCCTCTTTTTAGTAATTTGTGCGTCTTCATTTTTTAATTGCAGTGCTTAAAGCATCAGACAAGCTCAGTAGCCTACATATAGTTGATTTTATTAAAACATATATATGGAAAAATATATGGAAAAAGATTTGACCAATCGATTGACAGTATTGATGATTCTTGGTCGAGCAAGATTTTTTTTTGTCAGGGACAGCCCGACATAGACACATCTCCGACACACCTTTATTTCTTAGATCTATACCCCGAACGAATAGTGGGTGAATAGCATGCTATTCTCATGCATAAATTCAAGGTCAGAATACGCATAGAGAGAAAAGTGCATAAAAACGGAATTACGTTCCATTTACGCTCGCTTAACTCAGGTCGGAATTCCCCCCAAGGGGCCTTATTTTTGTCGTTCAGCTGGGGAGGACATCTTCTATGTAGATCATTTCATCTGTAAATGAAATATTCATGGGCGTGTTTAAAACTAGGCTATTTCCCCCAGTGTTATCCTGAGATTAAATGCAATCTGTGTCAGACCTCGGCTGCTTGTCCAGTTGTAAAGCTGAACATGATATAAGTGCCAGTGGTGTCAGCGTTTGGGTTCACACCATCAGATGGGAGCATTTCAATCTCCTCTAGACACATACTGTACTTTCAAACCAGCAGTAACTACTTTCTGCATGTTTCATTTTGTTTGACTGTTTGTATGCTTTGCAAGTCAAATAGCCTGCCTCATGAGATCTATGAATCAGACAGAAAATTAACTGTCGGTTATTTTGTCCTTCTGGAAGACTAGAAAGAACGAGTCTAGAGAGAATCAGGAATCTGCTACTGTCTGGTGTGATGTGGCCATTTGGAAACGAACTCTGTGAATGAATAGAGAGCTTTTTAGGAAATAAATGTCTGTTTGGAAAGGAAATTACCATGTGCACAAAGCTTTTAAGGCTTGAGAGAAAAATATTGAACTCATCCAATCGTCTTTTTTATGTGTATCATAGCTATGAATGTTTCAAAAGATCAGTGGATAGTCTCATCTGTTAATCTCTGGTCTCTGTGTGTGTGTGAGAGTGTGCAAGTATGTGTGCTCAAGGACAATTTTTTTTCAGGACAAATTGTGAACAAGGAACAATATGCTTTTCCTTGGCCATTTTTTTTCAGTATGGCACCAGTCGTTGGCTGAGTGAACCGCAGATGAGCTATGCTTTACAGAATCCAAATTACATGAGAGCCATTTTTCATCCCAGGGATTTCTTCAGAGCCATAGATGGGCCGTTTCGCTTTCCTTATTTTTCCTTGTCTGCTGGAGGTTTTGTAACAGATGGCCTCTATTTTCGTGGGCAACCATTTCGATAGCTGAAGATAGGAGAATGTCTATAGGACAAGCTTTCCCTTTTTGTGTGGCTATGTTACAGCATACTGTAATAGTGTTCAATTCAAATACATTTGGCTAAATGACATCTAAAAAATAATATGTTTATACTGTATCATCCGATTTCAGAAAGATACTCATTCTTTCTAGTTTGTTCATTTTGAATGAAACTACTGTCGCCAGCAGCAACCCTCATCATCATATTTGGCATCTCGTCTCAAAATAGGACAAGATGGGCCCTATTTGCTGTGTGGTGATGATAACCAGATTTCATCCTGTTGGTCAGTGGCCTATCTCCAAACTGCAACGGTGATGACTGGGAGAGCTGAGCTTGGCTCGCAGCAACACAATCACAGTGGACCAGATTCCGCGCTCTCCTCATAATTATGATGTGTTCCTTTTCCATGTAGGTAGAGAACGCTGCCACGTGCCTCCATCTCCTCAGGGAGGCAGCGTTGTGGCTAACTACCGATAACGGCCCTGCCCTGACTAGGGCTGCTACGGTGAACGTGTTACTGGGCACACCAGCAGTCACGAGTCATGACTGCAGTCAAATTCCACACGACCGTTGAGTCACGGTAACTAGGCTTCTCCAAAATGGCGCTCTTCAAATTAATAAAATAAAATGTTATTTGTCACATGCTTCGTAAACAACAGGTGTAGACTAATAGTGAAATACTTACTTATGGGTCCTTCCCAACAATGCAGAGAGAAAAATATATAACAAATAATAACACAAGGAATAAATACACAATGAGTAACGATAACTTGGCTAAATACTGTACACGGGGTTTCAGTACCGAATCGATGTGGAAGGGTACAAGGTAATAGAGGTAGATATGTATGTATAGTTAGGAGTAAAGTGACTAGGCAACAGGATAGATAGTAAACAGTAGCAGCAGCATATGTGATTAGTCAAAAGGGTTAGTGTGGGTGTCTGTTTGTGAACTGAGCCCCAGAAACAGCTGGCTGAGGGGACTCTTTTCTAGGTTCAACTCTATGTACTGTACATTCGGAAAGTATTCAGACCGCTTCACTTTTTCCTCATTTTGTTACGTTACAGCCTTACTCTAAAATGCATTCAATTGTTTTTCCCCCTCATCAATCTACACACAATCACCCATAACGACAAAGGAAAAGCAGGTTTTTAGAAATTTTTGCAAATGTATTAAAATAAAAAATTGAAATATTACAATTACATAAGTATTCAGACCCTTTACTCAGTACTTTGTTGAAGCACCTTTGGCTGCAATTACAGCTTTGAGTCTTCTTGGGTATGACCCTGCAAGCTTGGCACACCTGTATTTGGGGAGTTTCTCCCGTTCTTCTCTGCAGAACCTCTCAAGCTCTGTCAGGTTGGTTGGGGAGCGCCGCTGCACAGCTATTTTCAGGTCTCTCCAGAGATGTTCGATCGGGTTCAAGTCCGGGCTCTGGCTGGGCCACTCAAGGACATTCAGAGACTTGTCCCGAAGTCACTCCTGCGTTTTCTTGGCTGTGTGCTTAGGGTTGTTGTCCTGTTGGAAGGTGAATCTTCGCCCCAATCTGCGGTTCTGAGAGCTCTGGAGCAGGTTTTCATCAAGGGCCTCTCTGTACTTTGCTCCGTTAATCTTTCCCTCGATCCTGACTAGTCTCCCAGTCCCTGCCGCTGAAAAACCTCCCCACCATATGATGCTGCCACCGCCGTGCTTCACCGTAGGGATGGTGCCAGGTTTCCTCCAGACTTGATGCTTGGCATTCAGGCCAAAGAGTTCAATCTTGGTTTCATCACACCAGAGAATTGGAGGTAGTTTTGTGCCAACAAAAATAAGTGGGTAAATATGTGTCCAAAGCAATCATAATATTTCCTGAGCTTTCTGATATCTCCTATATCAGTGGTCACCAACCGGCCGATCGCGATCGACTGGTCGATCTCCAAGGCAATCCTAGTCGATCACCAATAATTTCTATAAATTTGTTTTGAGCTGTTGGCGGTAGGTGCACTTGATTCAGGAGCCCTAGCGCCGGGAAGGCAAAGTGTTCCCATTTTGAACCATTTCATGTGTCTGAAGGTAGAACTCCGCCTACCCGGCAGGCCCAGAGCGCAAATCAAGTGCACCTATAGGCCTACTGCTGGCCAATCAGATAGCTCAGATCACTATGTCTGAACCGTTTCCTCGAGCCAAGAAACCTCAAACGCACAGCAAAGTTGATACTGTGAGATTTCAAAACTTTTAAAACCATGACTAGAGAGAGAGACAGTGAATACAGCAAAGAGCTGCTGTTTTTATGAGTCAGTTCCTGTTTAAGTTGTTATTCAGCACTGTCAACACTTTTTATAAGCCATAAAATGGGTGTTCTCCCTACTTCCACATGCTACAACCAGCACTGCAGCTGCAATGAATGAGCATAGCAGTGTTCCGATAAGCTTGCATTGTTATTATTAGTGGCTTGTGGCTTTTTTAATATTGAGGAATATTTCACTTTCTCTGGTGGTAGGAGTAAAAACATGAATTGTGCATGAGGCAGAATTAATGCAGTGCGAGTTTCACCATCAGCTGGAAGACTGTGTCCGCTTTTCTCAGCGGAGGGAGGGAGAGCGGAGGGATGGTGAGTCAGGCGAGAGGCAGCCTCACCGCTGCTCCTTTAGACTGACCATCAGATGCAGGCCATCAGTCCAGTAAAAATAAAAAAGCGAAGTATTATGCTCATTCTGCTGTGCCTCACAAGTAATACAACAAATTATAAATCACCAGTGTGATCATATACCTAATAAAAAATAATAGTTATTTCAAAATGGTCTGAAAACAACAGCATTGGCAGGGCAATTCAAGCATAGCCAATATGCAGTAAAAATGTATAGGGCATATAGCCTACTGCACAAACCTCATTGCTACAGAACTGTTTTTAATTGGTTAATGTAGCATAGGCTGAATACATATTTTTTTTGTATTTATTTTTGTAATGTATTTTAGTTTGGCATTTTTTATGATTATACAGATAACACATCCCCTACCAGATCAAACCCACACCATCCCCCCCATGCTCCAGCAGAGCCCCATCCCAATACCAGACTTAAAGCAGGCATGATATAGCATGAGTAATATAATCAAATAGTATATACAGTGGGGGAAAAAAGTATTTAGTCAGCCACCAATTGTGCAAGTTCTCCCACTTAAAAAGATGAGAGAGGCCTGTAATTTTCATCATAGGTACACGTCAACTATGACAGACAAAATGAGAAAAAAAAATCCAGAAAATCACAGTGTAGGATTTTTAATGAATTTATTTGCAAATTATGGTGGAAAATAAGTATTTGGTCAATAACAAAAGTTTCTCAATACTTTGTTATATACCCTTTGTTGGCAATGACACAGGTCAAACGTTTTCTGTAAGTCTTCACAAGGTTTTCACACACTGTTGCTGGTATTTTGGCCCATTCCTCCATGCAGATCTCCTCTAGAGCTGTGATGTTTTGGGTCTGTCGCTGGGCAACACAGACTTTCAACTCCCTCCAAAGATTTTCTATGGGGTTGAGATCTGGAGACTGGCTAGGCCACTCCAGGACCTGGAAATGCTTCTTACGAAGCCACTCCTTCGTTGCCCGGGCGGTGTGTTTGGGATCATTGTCATGCTGAAAGACCCAGCCACGTTTCATCTTCAATGCCCTTGCTGATGGAAGGAGGTTTTCACTCAAAATCTCACGATACATGGCCCCATTCATTCTTTCCTTTACACGGATCAGTCGTCCTGGTCCCTTTGCAGAAAAACAGCCCCAAAGCATGATGTTTCCACCCCCATGCTTCACAGTAGGTATGGTGTTCTTTGGATGCAACTCAGCATTCTTTGTCCTCCAAACACGACGAGTTGAGTTTTACCAAAAAGTTCTATTTTGGTTTCATCTGACCATATGACATTCTCCCAATCCTCTTCTGGATCATCCAAATGCACTCTAGCAAACTTCAGACGGGCCTGGACATGTACTGGCTTAAGCAGGGGGACATGTCTGGCACTGCAGGATTTGAGTCCCTGGCGGCTGTCACGATCGTCAGGGAGAGACCAAGGCGCAGCGTTGAATGCGTACATATTTATTAATAGAATGATCACACGATCAAAACAACGGACGATAACGTGATGTCTACGGTTTAACACAAACCAAATAAGAACAAGAAACCACAAACACAAAGTGAAAGACAGACAGTTAAATATGGCTCCCAATCAGAGACAACCAGCTGACACTCGTTGCCTCTGATTGGGAGTCACTCAGGCCAACATAGAAATACAAACATAGAATTACACACCCTGGCTCAACATAACAGTGTCCCCAGAGCCAGGGCGTGACAGCGGCGTAGTGTGTTACTGATGGTAGGCTTTGTTACTTTGGTCCCAGCTCTCTGCAGGTCATTCACTAGGTCCCCCCGTGTGGTTCCGGGATTTTTGCTCACCGTTCTTGTGATCATTTTGACCCCACGGGGTGAGATCTTGCGTGGAGCCCCAGATCAAGGGAGATTATCAGTGGTCTTGTATGTCTTCCATTTCCTAATAATTGCTCCCACAGTTGATTTCTTCAAACCAAGCTGCTTACCTATTGCAGATTCAGTCTTCCCTGCCTGGTGCAGGTCTACAATTTTGTTTCTGGTGTCCTTTGACAGCTCTTTGGTCTTGGCCATAGTGGAGTTTGGAGTGTGACTGTTTGAGGTTGTGGACAGGTGTCTTTTATACTGATAACAAGTTCAAACAGGTGCCATTAATACAGGTAACGAGTGCAGGACAGAGGAGCCTCTTAAAGAAGAAGTTACAGGTCTGTGAGAGCCAGAAATCTTGCTTGTTTGTAGGTGACCAAATACTTATTTTTCACCATAATTTGCAAATAAATTCATTAAAAAATCCTACAATGTGATTTTCTGGATTTTTTTTCCTCAATCTGTCTGTCATAGTTGACGTGTACCTATGATGAAAATTACAGGCCTCTCTCATCTTTTTAAGTGGGAGAACTTGCACAATTGGTGGAAGTATAAACATTTGGGTTGGTTTATGAAGTTGTGAAATTAGCTGGTCCATGTCTTCTACAAAGGATAAGAAATGTTGCCAGATATTATAAAATGCAATTGCAGATCCCCTAACGGAGTAGCGTATTTTCTCTAGCTTGAGATGTTGCATAACTTCCTTTATCCAATGGCTAAAAGTAGGAGGAAACCGATCCTTTCACTTAAATAGTTTAAGACGTCCAGCTAGAAGAGCAGTAAATGCCAGTCTGTTGCCCATAGAACTGTTTAGAGGGGCCTCCTGTGGCGCTACTCCAAATAGTGAAATATAGAAAACGTCTCAAAAATGTATATCCAGAAATCTGTACATTTCGGGCATGTCCAAAACATGTGCAATAAAGTAGCAGGAGCCTGCTTACATCGGTCAGAAGTGGGATCTATTTCTGTATAATGTATAGATCATGCATATGCCCCTTTGATATACAGTACCAGTCAAAAGTTTGGACACACCTAGTCATTCAAGGGTTTTTCTTTATTTTTAAATAACACATATAGACTAAAATGGGAACCAAAAAATTGTTAAAAAACTAAAATATATTTCAGATTTTAGATTCTTCAAAGTGCCTTTGCCTTGATGGCAGCTTTGCACACTCTTGGCATTCTCTCAACCAGCTTCATGAGGTAGTCACCTGGAATGCTTTTCCAACAGTCTTGAAGGAGTTCCCACATATGCTGAGCACTTGTTGGCTGCTTTTCCACAAATTAACTTTTAAGAAGGCACACCTGTTAATTGAAATGAATTCCAGGTGACTACCTCATGAAACTGGTTTAGAGAATGCCAAGAGTGTGCAAAGCTGTGATCAAGGCAAAGGGTGGCTACTTTGATGAATCTCAAATATAAAATATATTTTGATTTGTTTAACACTTTTTTTGGTAACTACATGATTCCATATGTGTTATTTCATAGTTTTGATGTCTTCACTATTATTCTACAATGTAGAAAATAGTAAAAATAAAGAAAAACCCTTGAATTAGTAGGTTGTACAAACCTTTGACTGGTACTGTAAGGGTTCACTTTACATTTTACATTTAAGTCATTTAGCAGACGCTCTTATCCAGAGCGACTTACAGTTAGTGAATACATTATTTTTTATTTTTATACTGGCCCCCCGTGGGAAACGAACCCACAACCCTGGCGTTGCAAATGCCATGCTCTATCAACTGAGCTACATCCCTGCCGGCCATTCCCTCCCCTACCCTGGACGACGCTGGGTCAATTGTGCGCCGCCCATGAGTCTCCCGGTCGCGGCCGGCTGCGACAGAGCCTGGATACGAACCAGGATCTCTAGTGGCACAGTTAGCACTGCAATGCAGTGCCTTAGACCACTGCGCCACTCAGGAGTTTTAAAAATAGAATCTAGAAGAGAGGTAGGTGGGTGTGATGGGAAGTGACTACAGTATGAAGATACAAAACTACGCAATTGCAGGGATCTAAAGAAATGGGTTCTAGGAATATTGAACTTTTCTACTTTTCTTTTATCTGTTCAAAAGATGCAAAATCCATATCAAAGTACAAGTCGTTCAGTGAGGAGATCCCTTTTCCAGTCCAGATATGAAACGCCCGGTCTAATAATGATGGAGAGAATGTATGGTTCTTTAATAACAGGGCAGAAGTTGAAAATTCACTGAGACCAAATGATCGCCTGAACTGTTTCACAATATGGTTTTTTAGTGTATTTGGAAACAGGCTCAGCTAATGCAAGTTTTGAGCAGAGTAAGGCAGCTAAGGAGGTGGATATGTCCAAGGTCAACCATTCCGGGCCTGTAACATCAGGGATTTCTGTCATCCAATATAGAACGACCCTTATATTAGCTGCCCAGTAATAATATTGAACGTTCGGAAGTGCTAGACCACCCTGTGGTTGAGATCTCTGCAATACGCTCTTACGTATCCAAGGTTTTTTCTTGTTCCAGATAAAAGCAGATTTTGTCAGAAAGATAGGAACACATTGAAATAAGTATAAAAACGTAGGTAATACATTCATTTTAACAGTGTTAATTATTCCGCCCCCAAAGTAAATCCCAGTGTTCAAGATCCTGTTTCAGGCGGAGTGTCAAGGGAGGGAAATTGGCTTTATAGAGATCTTTGAAATCGTGTGTAATCCAAATATTTCAATTTCTGTGTGAAGTCACTCGAAAGGGCACATGACTAAAAGAGTTTGCATGGCAGATGGATTAACAGGCATCAATTCACTTTTTTGTAGATTAACTGTATACCCAGATATTTTACCACGTCTTTAGTAGAACCTCGATCTCTGGAAGACCAGCTATATAATAGCATGTCATCTGCATAGAGTGAGACTTTATGCTCTAAGCCCCCTCTTCAAATACCTTTGATAGAGGTTTTATTAAGTATTGCTATGGCTAAAGGCTTGATTGCGATGGCAAACAGCTGAGGGGATAGAGGACAACCCTGTTTTGTCCCATGTTGAAGTTGGAGATAGGATGAAAGGTTATTATTTGTGCGCACTGCAGCCATAGAGGATGAGTAAAGGACTTTGATCCAGGACATAAAATTGGGACCGAATCCAAATAGTTTGAAAGTATAAAAAAGATAATCCCACTCCACCTGATCGAACCTCTTCTCAGCGTCAAGTGATGCAATATCACTGGTGTCAGATGAAGAGGGACTATAAAGTATATTATAAAGACATCTGACGTTGAAAAAATAATGATGATTTTGTTATGAAACCAGTTTGATCTGTAGAGATAATGGAGGGAAGGACTGACTCAAAACGGCAGGCAAGCATCTTAGAAAGTACCTTTACATCGCAATTCAGTAAAGAAATTGGCCTATATGAACCACACTTGTGTTTTTTTCTCCCTTTTTCCAGAATAAGTGAAATACATGCCTGTCTCATTGTTGAGGGTAAAGAGTTTGAGGAGAATGATTCCTCAAATACGGAAAGCAAGAGAGGAGAAAGTTGATCTCCGAATCTTTTAAAGAATTTGCTCGGAAATCCATCGGGTCCAGGGGATTTACCACACTGCATAGTTTTAATTGCCAACACGATCTCTTCTACAGAGAACTGTTTTTCCAATTCAGCAGCTATCTCAGGTTCAACTGTAGGAATATCTAAGTTCTCATTCCGAAGTGTATAATTGTGAGTAACAGTTATGAAAGCATAGATTGATCTCTAAATGATCAATACATGTGTTACCCAGCTCGTCAGTTATCTCAGGTACGGTTTGATTTTGCGGTTCTCTGACGCAGCTGGTGTGCTAGCATTTTCCCTGATTTCTCTCCATGTTCATAATCTTTGGTATAGAGATTTACTAATGAGATTTTCAGCTTGTCGAGTTGAAAGAAGATCAAACTCTGTCTGAAGTGTCAAACATTGTTTTAGTAAATCTGCGGATGAAGAGTGTGAATATGCCATATCCAAATCCAATATTTTATTTGTAAGTTCCCCTAGGCATTTAATATTGCACTTCCTTAATCTTGCGCTGTATGAAATAATTTGGCCCCTTAGATAGGCCTTCATTGATTCCCATACTGTTGTAGGAGACATTCCTGGGGTTTAATTTACCTCAAGAAATAGCTCAATTTGAGATGATATAAAAGCAACAAAGGTTTCTACTGATAGCTGTAGTGAGTTATGCCGCCAAGGGCTATAATTAGGCTCTGTATTTGGTATAAGTAGTTTCATAGTAAGAGGAGAATGATCCGAAATGACTATAGCTTGGTAATCACACTCTGTGATAAGTGGCAGAAATCTATTGTCTAGGAAAAAGTAGTCTATATGTGAGTAGGTCTTATGAACTGGCGAGAAAAAAAGAATACTCCCTAGCTGTTTGATTGCGGAAACGACACGCATCAGATATGCCATATGTCTTAAGAAATAGCTTAATTGTGGATACTGTCTTTGATGAAGATGATACCCTAGGAGAGCTACAATCCAGATTGGGCGATTCATATTACCACCTAGTATTAGGTGGTGTGTGTCCATATTTTGTAATCGGGAAAATAAATGTGTGAAGAATGAACTGTTATCCCAAATTGGTGCATAAATGTTAGCTAAGATAACAGGTGTATTATACAGGTGTCTTCCTACCACAATAATGAAAGGGCCTTGTCACACCCGGGCTCTGGGACTCTATATGTTGAGCCAGGGTGTGTTCATTCTATGTGTTATATTTCTATGTTGGGGGTTCTAGTTGTTCTGTTTCTATGTTGGCCTGAGTGACTCCCAATCAGAGGCAACGAGTGTCAGCTGTGGCTGGTTGTCTCTGATTGGGAGCCATATTTAAACTGTCTGTTTTCCCTTTGTGTTTGTGGGTTCTTGTTCCAGTTGGTTTTGTGTTTTGTACCGTGGACTTCACGAGTCGTTGTTGTTGTTTTGTTTATTGTCAGTATTTATCACTATAGATAAATAAACATGTTCGTTCATCACGCTGCGCCTTGGTCTATTCCGTACGACGATCGTGACAGGCCTGCTGAGTTTGTTAGGTGGGAAAAGGATAGATGCCAGATTACAATAATAACTGACCCATTAAACATTTTTCAAAAAATAACAAATAAAAAACCAAAAAGTTTTATAAAAATAAAAAAACATAAACAAAAATATTCTAAAGTCTGGTATGAAAAAGAAAACCCACCCTGGTCACCTAATAGAACAAGGTAACTGCTAATCTCCACACATTACATTTACATTTTAGTCATTTAGCAGACGCTCTTATCCAGAGCGACTTACAGTTAGTGAATACATATTTGGGAATCGAACCCACAACCCTGGCGTTGCAAACGCCATGCTCTATCAACTGAGCTACATCCCTGCCGGCCATTCCCTCCCCTACCCTGGACAACGCTGGGCCAATTGTGCACCGCCCATGAGTCTCCCGGTCGCGGCCGGCTGCGACAGAGCCTGGATTCGAACCAGGATCTCTAGAGGCGCAGTTAGCACTGCGATGCAGTGCCTTAGACCACTGCGCCACTCAGGAGGATCATGATGTGCTTGTAGTGGGGAACACTAAACCTAACGAGTAGAGAGCCCTGCTGAAATAGTGAAGGATTTCAAACAAGTTGTGCATATCAGATAAATAAGAACTACTTATTTAGAACCCTAAACTAGGCCATTTTAAGAGAAAGTATCAAACATTTTACAAGTCACATCTTACAGCACTACCACTAGCAGCAACGTCTTTAAAGAAATGACATAGCCTAATAATAGAACTGTGCGTTATCGAACCAGGATACGGGTACTATCGAGAAATGAAATGAGCAGCTTCATGGTAATGAAATAAAATATAAAAAATGAGAATTGTCTCACCAGAACTAAGGCACTAACGTTACCTAATAATAACAACATCAACTGATGCCACTGGCAACGCTATACAGTATCGAAAAAAGAGAGACTGAGTCTGCAGTGCTAGACACATTCTTCCATTACTCTAATCGCCAAATAGGTGAACATTCAGCCATTTGCGTCGTCCGACCTCAGTAGAATGTTCGCCTTTACGAAGGCCATCGCCTTGTGGGGGTCTTGGAATTCCTTCTCTGTGCCGTTGTATGTTATACGGAACCGGACAGGAAAAGCCACACCATACTGAACGTCGGTCCATCCACGGAGCAGACTCTTGACATCGTTGAAAGCGGCAGGGTCACGAGCAATGATGGGGGGGTGCACAGTCTGGGAAGATAGAGACGGGTGCTCCGTTGCATCGAAGTGAGCCAAATTCTCTGGCACGCCGAAGAACATCAATACAATCCTGATAGTAGTGTAGTTTAGCCACAATGACGTGAGTTCTTCCGCCATGCATTCTTGTTTGAGAGCCCCGATGTGTGCGGTCTACAAATACGTCTTTATCCATTTTTGAGGGCCTCCTTCAATAACTTTGAGACAGATGAAGTAGAACTTGAGCCTGGGTCCTCAGCCACCCCTATGATTCTGATATTGGATCTTTCGCAAATTACCTTGGAAATGTATGCATTGTTCTTTAAGGCTAGCCACATCTGTTTTGAGCTTCTTAACCGTGGTTTGTAGCGTAGTCATGTCGTCCGAGCCTTGTTCCATGTCGGAGACGGTTTTCTTTACTGTATCCAGTTCAGTACGAACCATTGCCGTATGCTTTTCGAGTTCATTCTTGACTGCTTGTAACTCCAACTTAATAAAATTGAAGTCCTCACTGAGCGCCTCCTTGAGTTCCGACTTGAATATAGATGTCCGCTCTGAAGGCAGCAAGAATCTCGGCCTTCATTTTTTTGCCAGGCTGAGGGGAGGAGCCACTGCTCCCACTTGTTGAAGAGCTCGAGCTCCTCATCTTGGGCCTAGTGTTTTCTCTTTTGTCAGTGACTCCGCTGAACAAAAACTTTTGCAGGTTATGCGCCATTTACGCATCAAAACTAAACAAAGTATTGCACGTCATTCAAAGGCTGTTTCCTAGTTCTTTTTGGGTCAAAGCGCAAAGAAAGTATTAAATAAATGCAATTTCAGCAGGAGCTCGGAAAAACGTGACCTACTCCATGGATTGCTCACTAGCGCCTTAAAACATTTTTATTTTGTCATGTAGAGGTTAAACGCCTTGCTCAAGGGCACATCGACAGATTTCACCTTGTCGGCTCGGGCATTCGAACCAGCGACATTTTGGTTAGCTCCCCAATGGTCTAACCGCTAGCCTACCTGCCGCCCATCATGGTAATGCATATGACTAGTAGTCAATGTTTTTTTCGAGCCCTAAATTAAATGATTACTTCATTCAGTAGGGAGGTAATGATAAAGTTATGGTAGAGTAATAATAGAATAATGATAATTACTAATAGTAATAAGTAACTAGTAATTAGTAGTAACTAGTAATTATGACAGTGTATGTCATTCCGCCATTCCTTCCAGTTCTCTGCTGCAAATGACTGGAACGAATCTCTGAAGTCTGGAGACACTTATCTCCCTCACTAACTTTAAGCATCAGTTGTCAGAGCAGCTTACCGATCACTGCACCTGTACACAGCCCATCTGTAATTAGCCCACCCAACTACCTCATCCCCATATTGTTATTTACATTGTTATTTATTTTGCTCACACCCCAGTATCTCTATTTGCACATCATCTTCTGCACATCTATCACTCCAGTGTTAATACTAAATTGTAATTATTTTGCACTATGGCCTATTTATTGCCTTACCTCCATAACTTACTACATTTGCACACACTGTATATAGATTTTCTATTGTGTTATTGACTGTACGTTTAGTTTATTCCATATGTAACTCTGTGTTGTTGTTGTTTTTATCGCACGGCTTTGCTTTATCTTGGCCAGGTCGCAGTTGTAAATGAGAACTTGTTCTCAACTGGCTTACCTGGTTAAATAAAGGTGAACAAAAAAATAAAAAATGTGTGGTAAGGTCCTGGGATGTCTACTGGCTGGAGACAGGAGTTCTCCATGATAGGGGAGCCTTAGAGTTGTGTTTCCCAGGTCTCGGTGTTTCCCAGGTCTCGGTGTTCCCCTCTGGGGGCGCAGGTTGACGTTTATTGTCATGAGTCTTGCCCTGTAAGCAGAACTGAGCGTGTTCCGCTAGATGGGCCAGCTGCAAAGTCAAAATTGGCTAAATCTTAAAAATGAATGAAAACTAAAATGTGCTATTTGGTCTTAAATTAAGGGTTATCAGTGTGATTACTGTTATGTTTAAAATCTGATTTGATGTGTCTGTGCCAGCTAGTGACTACTCTGCAGAGCTGCCTCCAATACATGCCAACCTACCTCTGGGGCTGCTAGCTGGCCAGGTCCCCCTGTGACTGTAGGCCAACCTACCTCTGGGGCTGCTAGCTGGCCAGGTCCCCCTGTGACTGGAGAGCTCTACTCCTAACTGTCCTTCCACATACAGACAGTCCCAGTCCCACATTACATTTGGAAAGTATTCAGACCCCTTGACTTTTTTCACATTTTGTTAGGTTACAGCCTTATTCTAAAATTGATTAAATCATGTTTTCCCCTCATCAATCTACACACAATACCCCATAATGACAAAGCAAAAACAGGTTTTTAGAATTTATAAAATATATATATATATATATCTGAAATAATACTAACATAAGTATAAGTATTCAGACCCTTTCCTCAGTACTTTGTTGAAGCACCTTTTGCAGCGATTACAGCCTCGAGTCTTCTTGGGTATGACGCTATAAGCTTGGCACACCTGTGGTCCTCTGTAGCTCAATTGGTAGAGCATGGTGCTTGTAACACCAGGGTAGTGGGTTCGATCCCTGGAACCACCCATACGTAAAAATGTATGCACGCATGACTTTAAGTTGCTTTGGATAAAAGTGTCTGCTAAATGGCACATTATTATTATTATTTGGGAGTTTCTCCCATTCTTCTCTGCAGATCCTCAAGCTCTGTCAGGTTGTATGTGGAGCGTTGCAACACAGCTATTTTCAGGTCTCTCCAGAGATGATCGATCAGGTTCAAGTCCGGGCTCTGGCTGGGCCACTCAAGGATATTCAGAGACTTGTCCCGAAGCCACTCCTGCGTTGTCTTGGCTGTGTGCTTAGGGTCGTTGTCCTGTTGGAAGGTAAACCTTCGCCCCAGTCTGAGGTCCTAAGCGCTCTGGAGCAGGTTTTCATCAAGGATCTCTCTGTACTTCGCTCCGTTCATCTTTGCCTCGATCCTGACAAGTCTCCCTGCCACTGAAAAACATCCCCACAGCATGATGCTGCCACCACCATGCTTCACCGTAGGGATGGTGCCAGGTTTCCTCCAGATGTGACACTTGGCATTCAGGCCAAAGAGTTTAATCTTAGTTTCATCAGACCAGAGAATCTTGTTTCTCATGGTCTGAGAGTCTTTAGGTGACTTTTGGCAAACTCCAAGCGCACTGTCATGTGCCTTTTACTTAGGAGTGGCTTCCGTCTGGCCATTCTACCATAAAGGCCTGATAGGTGGAGTGCTGCAGAGATGGTTGTCCTTCTGGAAGGTTCTCCCATCTCCACAGAGGAACTCTAGAGCTCTGTCAGAGTGACCATCGGGTTCTAGGTCACCTCCCTGACTGAGGCCCTTCTCCCCCAATTGGTCAGTTTGGCTGGGCGGACAGCTCTAGGAAGAGTCTTGGTGGTTCCAAACTTCTTCCATTTAAGAATGATGGAGGCCACCGTGTTCTTGGGGAACTTCAATGCTGCAGACATTTTTTGGTACCCTTCCCTAGATCTGTGTCTCGACACAATCCTGTCTCGGAGCTCTACGGAAAATTCCTTTGACCTCATGGCTTGGTTTTTGCTCTTACATGCACTTTCAACTGTTGGACCTTATATAGACAGGTGTGTCCCTTTCCAAATCATGTCCAATCAATTGAATTTACCACAGGTAGACTCCAATCAAGTTGTAGAAACATCTCAAGGATGTCAATGGAAACAGGATGCACCTTAACTCAATTTCAAGTCTCATATCAAAGGGTCTGAATACTTATGTAAATAAGGTTTTATTTTTAAAAAATTATACATTTGCAAAAATGTCTAAAAACCTGTTTTTGCTTTGTCATTATAGGGTATTGTGTGTAGATTGCTGAGGATTTTTGTATTTTTTAAAATCCATTTTAGATTAAAGCTGTAATGTAGCAAAATGTGGAAAAAGTCAAGGGTTCTGAATATTTTCCTAATGCACTGTATATATCCCCCCAGGATACAGTCCAGCAGGTCTGCTCCATGACAATAACAATTAACCCATGACTCATGTAAATGGCAACTCTGGTTGGCTAAATGATTCTAGACAGCAGTGATACGCAGAATATTGTCTTATACAGTATACAATTAATAAGAGAGACGTTGAGATGTGTATTTCTTCTGAATTGGACATCGTTGATCTCTTTGGTTCATGGATCACATGATGCTATTATAGTTTGTGATGTCACGAGAGGCTGTGTCCTGGAGGGACGTTACATCCCCCTGAGATGGCTGCAAACCCAGACAGCTATGGCTCCATCTGCTGGTATGGTCGGGAACTCCACCCCTCTATGGCCAATCTTCCCACGCAGCTGAAACAAATCAGGAGCTGATGAGCTGAAGGTTTGGAAGGGAAGAGACACACTGAGGGAGTGTGTGGGGGGTGAAGAGACACAGTCTCCAACCTGGGCTCTCTGGAGGACAAGAGTGCTGCACGTCCACTTCCATGAGGAATATAAGGATTTGGAGATACTTACCTTTGGGAAATACTCACCTTTGGATATATGCACCTGTGGAAATACGTGAGAGACATTTGGAAGGACTTTTTGCTGGGTTGGCCACTAGCTGCAACGTGGACTACAGTAAGGCTGGGGAAAAGTTATCTGAGCGAGTGAGAATTATGATTTTGGATGTGGAAGAGACATCCCTGAACTGTTAACCCTTAAAGAGCCACAAGAGAACAGAATTGTGTTATACTTTCGTTAGTTTCCCAAGACCTTTAATAAAATCCTTGTTTTGATTGAACCTGGTCTCCTTGCACTACTTGAGCAATCCCGCTGAAAGCTGTGTAGCCTCTCGTGACATCACAAGTTCCAGACCAGTGATTGGCTGTAAGTAAATGCAGTGTTTTGATAATGCTATACAGTTCAGACATTGCCATATAGTCCACACAGTGATATTAAGTGAACTGATAGTGTCCGTGCCCTGGGCACATGTAAATAAGACCTCAAAGTGCTTCGCTTTGAGAAATTCTATTAAAACAATGACTCATCAGCACTGTTCGTTTTTATTTCGGATAACTACATTTTATTGACTCTATTGAGTTAATCTACATAGAAATTGAATTTACCCCCAGAAGCGTTCATGCTACATAGTAATGTGTTGCTGCAATGAGATGCGGTTATTCATTTAATGTGCCAAACCCACATAACAATATGTTATGATGAGACACTATCGTTAAGTATGGCAGACACACGTGTTTTGCGTGTTGCATAAATAGACTGAACAAAACTATAAACGCAACATGTAAAGTGTTTGTCCCTATGTTTCATGAGCTGAAATAAAAGATCCCAGAAATGTTCCATACACACAAACATCTCTCAAATTTTGTGCACAAATTTGTTTACATCCCTGTTAGTGAGCATTTCTCCTTTGCCAAGATAATCCATCCACCTGAAAGGTGTGACATATCAAGAAGCTGATTAAACAGCATTATCATTACACAGGTGCACCTTGTGCTGGGGACAATAAAAGGCCACTCTAAAATGTGCAGTTTTGGTACTCTACACAATGCCACAGATGTCTCAAGTTTTGAGGGAGCATGCAATTGGCATGCTGACTGCAGGAATGTCCACCAAAGCTGTTGCCAGAGAATTGAATGTTAATTTCTCTACCATACACCGCCTCCAACGTCGTTTTAGAGAATTTGGCAGTACGTCCAAACGGCCTCACAACCGCAGACCACATGTATGGGGTTGTGTGGGCAAGTGGTTTGCTCATGTCAACGTTGTGAACAGAGTGCCCCGTGGTGGCGGTGGGGTTATGGTACGGGCAGGCTAAGCTATGGACAATGAACACAATTACATTTTATCGATGGTAATTTTGGTGCACAGAGATCCTGAGGCCCATTGTCGTGCCATTCATCCGCCGCCATCACCTCATGTTTCAGCATGATAATGCAATGCCCCACGTCTCAAGGATCTTTACACAATTCCTGGAAGCTGAAAATGTCCCAGTTCTTCCATGGCCTGCATAATCACCAGACATGTCACCCATTGCACATGTTTGGGAGGCTCTGGATTGACGTGTATGACAGCGTGTTCCAGTTCCCGCCAATATCCAGCAACTTCTCACAGCCATTGAAGAGGAGTGGGACAACGTTCCACAGGCCACAATCAACAGCCTGATCAACTCTATGCAAAAGAGATGTCGCGCTGCATGAGGCAAATGGTGGTCACACCAGATATTGACTGGTTTTCTGATTCACACCCCAACCTTTTTTTTAAAAGGTATATGTGACCAACAGATGCATATCTGTATTCACAGTCATTTGAAATCCATAGAATTGGGCCTAATGAATTTATTTAAATTGACTGATTTCCTTATATGAACTGTAACTCAGTAAAATCTTTGAAATTGTTGCATGTTGCGTTTGTTGAGTGTAGATTAGACAGTCATACAGACAGGCAGGCAGAGACTTGTATATCATCTCACCGTTGGCATAGGTAATGGTCCTCTTGATAACATGGTGCAGGACAGAGACAGTCTTCTCACAGGCAGCCTGAGAGAGATGACAAAGTATGTTTGAAAAGATAAATTGAAATTGTTATATGTTGCGTTTATATTTTTGTTCAGTGTACTGTACGTACAGTACCTCATTTCTGTACCCCACACATACAGTTATCTGGAAGGTCCCTCAGTCAAGCAGTGAATTTCAAACACAGATTCAACCACAAAGACCGGGAAGATTTTCCAATGCCTCGCAAAGTAGGGAACGTATTGGTTGATGGGTAAAAATACAAGGAGCAGACATTGAATATCCCTTTGAGGATGGTGAAGTTATTAATTACACTTTTGATGGTGTATCAATACACCCAGACACTTCAAAGATACAGGCATAGTTCCTTACTCAGTTGCCGGAGAGGAAGGAAACTGCTCAGGGATTACACCATGAGGCCAATGGTGATTTTAAAACTGTTAGAGTTTAAAGGGATACTTTGGGATTTTGGCAATGAGGCCCTTTATCTACTTTCCCAGAGTCAGATGAACTTGTGGATACCATTGTTATGTCTTTGCTTGCAGTTTGAAGGAAGTTGCTAACTAGCATTGGAATTATATGGCTACGCTTTGGATAACCATAGACTTCCAGTCATTGTGCTAATGCTAGTTAGCATTGGCTCGCAAAACTACCTCTAACTTCCTTCATACTGAACACAGAGACATGGTCCTCTGTAGCTCAGCTGTTAGAGCACGGCGCTTGTAACGCCAAGGTAGTGGGTTTGATCCCCGGGACCACCCATCCGTAAAAATGTATGCACACATGACTGTAAGTCGCTTTGGATAAGAGTGTCTGCAAAATGGCATATTATTTATTTTTATTTTAACATTGGTATCCAAAATGGTGTCCGAGTTCATCTGCCTCTGGGGAAGTAGATAAGGGCTTCATTGCCAAAATCCTGAAGTCTCCCTTTAATGGCTGGAAGAAAACTGCTCAGGGATTTCACCATGAGGCCAATGGTGACTTTAAAACAGTTACAGAGTTTAATGGCTGTGATAGGAGCCACTCGGGCTCCCGAGTGGCGCAGCAGTCTAAGGCACTGCATCTCAGTGCTTGAGGCATCACTACAGACCCCCTGGTTCGATTCCAGGCTGTATCACAACCGGCCGTGATTGGGAGTCCCATAGGGCGGCACACAATTGGCTCAACATCGTCCGGGTTTGGCCGGTGTAGGCCGTCATTGTAAATAAGAATTTGTTCTTAACTGACTTGCCTAGTTAAGTAAAATAAAAATAAATTGTAGTTACTCCACAATACTAACCTAAATGACAGAATGAATAGAAGCAAGCCTGTACAGAACACAAATATTCCAAAACATGCATCCTGTTTGGAACAAGGCACTAAAGTAATGTTTATGTCCTGAATACAAAGTGTTATGTTTGGGGCAAACACATCACTGAGTACCAATCTTAATATTTTCAAGCATTGTGGTGGCTGCATCATGTTATGGGTATGCTTGTCATCGGCAAGGACTAGGGAGTTTTTTGAGGGGGATGAAAATAAACGGAATAGAGCTAATCTCAGGCAATATCCTAGAAGAAACCTGGTTCAGTCTGCTTTCCAACAGACAATGGGAGAAAAATGCACCTTTTGGCAGGACAATAACCTAAAACACAAGTCCAAATATGCACTGGAGTTGCTTACAAAATCAACATTGAATGTTCCTGAGTGGCCTAGATACAGTTTTGTCTTAAATTTGCTTGAACATCTATGGCAAGACTTGAAAATGGCTGTTTAGCAATGATCAACAACCAACTTGACAGAGCTTGAAGAATTTAAAAAAATAATAATGTGCAAATATTGTACAATCCAGGTGTGCAAAGCTCTTAGAGACTTACCAGAAAGACTCACATCTGTAATCGCTGCCAAAGGTGATTCTAACATGCATTGACTCAAGGGTGTGAATACTTATGTAAATTAGATATTTCTGTATTTCATTATAAATACATTTGCAAACATTTCTAAAAACAGGTTTTCAGTTTGTCATTATGGGGTATTGTGTAGATGAGTGAGAACCAAAATCCATTTAGAATTCAGGATGTAATGCAGCAAAATGTGGAATATGTCAAGGGGTATGAATACTTTCTGACGGCACTGTTCATTTTGCTCTCTCTCTCTCTCTCTCTCTCGCTCTCTCTCTCTCTCTCTCTCTCTCTCTGTCTCTCTCTGTCTCTCTCTGTCTCTCTCTCTCTCTGTCTGTCTGTCTCTCTCTCTCTGTCTCTCTCTCTCTCTCTCTGTCTCTCTCTCTCTCTCTCTCTCTCTCTCTCTCTCTGCCTCTCTCTCTCTCTCTCTCTCTCTCTGTCTCTCTCTCTCTCTCTCTCTCTCTCTCTCTCTCTCTCTCTCTCTGTCTCTCTCTCTCTGTCTCTCTCTCTCTGCTCTCTCTCTCTCTCTCTCTGTCTCTGTATCTGTCTCTGTCTCTGTCTCTGTCTCTGTCTCTGTCTCTCTGTCTCTGTCTCTGTCTCTGCCTCTGTCTCTGTCTCTCTCTCTGTCTCTCTCTCTCTCTCTCTCTCTGTCTCTCTCTCTCTCTCTCTCTCTGCTCTGTCTCTGTCTCTGTCTCTCCGTCTCTCTCTCTCTCTGTCTCTCTCTGCTCTCTCTCTCTCTCTCTCTCTGTCTCTCTCTCTCTCTCTCTCTCGTCTCTCTCTCTCTGTCTCTCTCTCTCTCTCTCTGTCTCTCTCTCTCTCTCTCTCTCTCTCTCTCTCTCTCTCTCTCTCTCTCTCTCTCTCTCTCTCTCTCTCTCTGTTTCTCTCCCTGTCTCTCTTTCTTTCTATTGTGACAGATGCCATGTTGCTGGTGGCACAGAGGCTGGAGGGACCCTTCAACATTGAGTCTGTCATGGAGCCCATTGATGTGAAGATTTCAGAGGCCATCATGAATATGCAAGATAACAGTGTCCAGCTGTCCTACAAGGTATGTCAACCAAATTAATCAAACTTATTCCCAAAAGCAAATAAAGTGTCTAGAATCCAATAACACACTAATTAAAAGCGTATGGCGTTACTTATTCTGTACTCACACATTAAGTATGTAAGGGCAGTAGGGCACAGCTGTATTCTGTCAGGTACAGTTTATATTTGAAAACCAACTGGATCGTGCTTTAGGTGAGTATTGCAACACATTCTCATTATATCCAATTTTAGGTCTTTGTATTTGAATTACATGTTCCCCATTGGTTAGATAATCTTAGTTCAACTAACAGAAGTTTAATGTGTTTCCTGTGTTTTACTGCATTTTACTCTGCCCACAAAATTGTAGTCATTGCAAGAATAAACTGACGTGGTTGTGAGGAGATTCTTCAGCCTACACAATGTTGGATGCTTGCTCTCGTTCAAGGCTACATGTTGAATGCTTGCTCTCGTTCAAGGCTACATGTTGAATGCTTGCTCTCGTTCAAGGCTACATGTTGAATGCTTGCTCTCGTTCAAGGCTACATGTTGAATGCTTGCTCTCGTTCAAGGCTACATGTTGAATGCTTGCTCTTGTTCAAGGCTTCATGTTGAATGCTTGTTCTCGTTCAAGGCTACGTGTTGAATGCTTGCTCTCGTTCAAGGCTACATGTTGAATGCTTGCTCTCGTTCAAGGCTACATGTTGGATGCTTGCTCTCGTTCAAGGCTAAATACTCCAATAGCTTTTTCATGATACAGCTTTGTTTATCTTTAATGTATATGTGGTGTATTGCCCATAATCCTTTAAAACATGAACTCCATGATATTATATAAGGCTGGTTATGCACCAGTTGAAAAATCGGCTCTGGTTAGATCAATGTGACTTTGAGCACTGTCATGTTGGTGCACAAGGGCTTAGGATCCACAAGGGCTTAGGATCCACAAGGGCTTAGGATCCACAAGGGCTTAGGATCCACAAGGCCTTAGGATCCACAAGGCCTTAGGATCCACAAGGGCTTAGGATCCACAAAGGCTTAGGATCCACAAGGGCTTAGGATCCACAAGGTCTTAGGATCCACAAGGTCTTTGGATCCACAAGGCCTTAGGATCCACAAGGTCTTAGGATCCACAAGGGCTTAGGATCCACAAGTGCTTAGGATCCACAAGGTCTTAGGATCCACAAGGCCTTATCAAAACATCTTGTTTTCCCTCTTTTCCACATCCCAGGTAATTCTAGCTTCTCTCGCAGTCCAACAGTTGGATGTCCTTCTGTGTGTAATTGCAGGTTTTTCAAGGCTGCGGCCAGCCAAAGCCCTCAGGAATGGGCGGCAGGTCTACCCGGGGCGTGTCGGATGTGTTCAACGCCCGCTTCAGGCCCTACAGCCCAGAGGAGCGGCCCACCACTGCAGCTGGCACCAGCCTGGACAGACTGGTAAGGGAAGGCAGAGACACACAGCCCACATCATTTGACTTTCTGTCTTGACACTGTTGATTAAAACGCCCTCCGTTCAGGCCTCACTCTGTCTCTCTATCGATCCGTGTTTGTTAACAAATCAGCAGCTTTACCCCGAGAGGGCGAAGAGAAGTGTGCATCAACCCGTGCTTTTCCTGTCTTTGTGTACCTCACCAATAAGAAAGAAAAGATTAATGTAATTTGTGAGATTGACAGAGTCAGGTGTTTGCTGTATAAAGTAAACCTTTATTTTCCATCAGATTAGCTTTGTTTTGTTTCATTGAATCTTGTTCTGATTAGTATCACAGTGACACCTAACTTGGTGTTTTGGTAAGGGTAGAGGTCAATATACAGCTGACAGTCCAATTCAGGTGAGGGACATTTCTCAGCATATATTATTTGTACAACTACAGTCTCTCTGTCTGCATGCAGTGGGTAATGTGAAGGCCAGGAGTTAAGGTTTGTCAAATTGACCGAGTTGACTGCACTATAATAATAATAATAATATAATAATATGCCATTTAGCAGACGCTTTTATCCAAAGCGACTTACAGTCATGTGTGCATAAATTTTTACATATGGGTGGTCCCGGGGATCGAACCCACTACCCTGGCGT
The DNA here is from genome assembly GCF_020615455.1 of Coregonus clupeaformis. Classification (NCBI taxonomy): domain Eukaryota; kingdom Metazoa; phylum Chordata; class Actinopteri; order Salmoniformes; family Salmonidae; genus Coregonus; species Coregonus clupeaformis. The sequence goes on from NC_059231.1 coordinate 1,710,217, forward strand.
TACAAGTGCCGTGCTCTACCAATTGAGCTACAGAGGACCACTATCATGCAGTGCTATTTTTGTAGAACAAAAACCTTGAGGTTAAATGTTTTTCTCTCAATAATCGTCATTTTGAATGTATTCAAAATGTGTTTATCTATTCAAAATGTGTCTGTTTGATGTATAACATCTGTAGCTGCAAGTTGAACAATATTCAACTTATGCACATATATTTTCATTCGGACAGCAGTATTTCAATTATGGACTCAATTGAAAGTCAAGACTGTTTTCTAACACAGGAAAATAATAAATGGATTGAGAAAATTATGTTCTGCATGGCTTCGTGCTAAAGCCAGTATATCATTATAAGAAAATATAAATGTTCTTCCATCTATTTAATTAATGAATAGTAATTATTATTTCCCTTAACTTTGTTCCTCCTCTTAACTCTTTTTGAAGGACTCTGATGTCTTCGGATGTATGCATTTGGATGTAATTTCTGTGTGTGTACCTCCATCTTCCTCCTCCACCACCTCGCTCTATTTAATTAAAATGCTTCTCTTTCCCATTCTATGCTGCCTACCAGAGGATTGTCTGGAGTGCAATGCAACACAGTGTAAGCTTTATGAATTCTACTGTTATCTTATATAATTTTGTGTGGGACTCCATTGTCTTATATTGTCTCCTATGCCCTACTCCCTAATGTATTGTCACTGAAAAAGAAGAATTACATCTTAATCTTAATTTGATCACTCTTTTGTCGCTGATAATTTTCCTGATGCATCTGGAAATTCAAATGAGTCTCGAGTGGCTGACAATGACCAGTTCTCTTTCTCTGCGTGCGGGGCAGTCGAGTCATTGGGATCAGAGCTTGCTATCAAAATAATGTTGTTTTCTCTCACTCACTCAAAACGAGGAAACGCTAGGCCTAGGTCCTATTACATTACATTCAAATAAATGTTTTAAAAAATCTGAAATGCAGCGCTACAGATCAACAACCATCGTTTTATATAGCTGAATAACACAAGATAGATATTGGTCTCCACTAGGCTATGACATACAAGTGTCTAGTGTATCCGAAGGTTACAAATGAACTGTCAAAATTGAGTTCAATGTTGGCCTGGGGTGGTCTAGCGGTTAGGACCACTGCCTTCATATAGGCCTATTGTGTCAGTGTGGGTTTGATTCCAGTCCCATGCCCTTCTGGCACAAATAACTCAATCCCCTGATTGACTTGATGTAGTTTCAAATATGGACAGTCCAGGGTTATTTTACCCCGGATCTTGATAAGAAATGACCATACCAGACACTGTTGGATAACATAAATATGAAACAAATAAAATAATAACAGTCAGTAGGCTACACCAACATTAGTTTCCATTCACACAAAGTGTCGGGTAAATTGCCACAGTAGCGTTGCCATGGTAAACAAGGAAATACTTTATTTATATTGTATGGAATGCTTGTCAAATATACTGAACAAAAATATAAACGCAACATGTATAGTGTTTGTCCCATGTTTCATGAGCTGAAATAAAAGATCCCAGAAATGTTCATAACGCACAAAAAGCTTATTTCTTTCAAATTTTGTGCACACATTTGTTTACATCCCTGTTAGTAAGCATTTCTCCTTTGCCAAGATAATCCATCCATCTGACGGGTGTGGCATATTAAGAAGCGGATTAAACAGCATGATCATTACACAGGTGCACCGTTTTTTCACTCAACACAATGCCACAGATGTCTCAAGTTTGGAGGGAGCATGCAATTGGCATGCTGACTGCAGGAATGTCCACCAGAGCGGTTGCCAAAGAATTGAATGTTCATTTCTCTACCATAAGCCGCCTCCAACGTTGTTTGAGAGAATTTGGGAGTACATCCAACCGCAGACCACGTGTAACCACGCCAGCCCAGGACCTCCACATCCGGCTTCTTCACCTGCGGGATCAAACCAGCCACCCAGACAGCTGATGAAACTGAAGAGTATTTCTGTCTGTAATAAAGCCCTTTTGTGGGGAAAAACTCATTCATATTGAGTGGGCCTGGCTCCCCAGTGGGTGGGTCTATGCCCTCATTTTACATTACATTTTTGTCATTTAGCAGACACGCTTATCCAGAGCGACATACAGGAGCAATTAGGGTTAAGTGCCTTGCTTAAGGGCACATCGACAGATTTTTCACCTAGTCGGCTCGGGGATTAGAACCAGCGATCTTTCGGTTACTGGCACAATGCTCTTACCCACTAAGCTACCTGCCGCCCCTCCCAGGCCCACCCATGGTGGTGCCCCTGCCCAGTCATGTGAAATCCATAGATTAGTGCCTAATTTATATTTTTAAGTTGACTGATTTCCTTATATGAACTGTAACTCGGTACAATCGCTGAATTTGTAAATTTTTTGGTTTAGTATAGATAAATCGCCCTTAGTCTGTTCAAACGACTAAGTTGTTGCGATGACAACACCAACCAGAAGGGCGAACATACACTACCGGTCAAAAGTTTGGGGTCACTTAGAAATGTCCTTGTTTTCGAAAGAAAAGCATTATTTTTGTCCATTAAAATAACATCAGATTGATCAGAAATACAGTGTAGACATTGTTAATGTTGTAAATGGCTATTGTTGCTGGAAACGGCTGATTTTTTTATGGAATATCTACATAGGCGTACGGAGGCCCATTATCAGCAACCATCAGTCCTGTGTTCCAATGGCACATTATGTTTAATAATCAGAGTTTATCATTTTAAAAGGCTAATTGATAATTAGAAAACCCTTTTGCAATTATGTTAGCACAGCTGAAAACTTAAAGAAGCAATAAAACTATCCTTCTTGAGACTAGTTGAGTATTTGGAGCATCAGCAATTGTGGGTTCGATTACAGAATCAAAATGGCCAGAAACAAATAACTTTCTTCTGAAACTCGTCAGTCTATTCTTGTTCTGAGAAATGAAGGCGAGAAATTGCCAAGAAACTGAAGATCTCGTACAACGCTGTGTACTACTCCCTTCACAGAACAGCGCAAACTGGCTCTAACCAGAATAGAAAGAGGAGTGGGAGGCCCCAGTGCACAACTGAGCAAGAGGACAAATACATTAGAGAGTGTCTAGTTTGAGAAACAGACGCATCACAGGTCCTCAACTGGCAGCTTCATTAAATAGTACCCGCAAAACACCAGTCTCAATGTCAACAGTGAAGAGGCGACTCCGGGATGCTGACCTTCTTGGCAGAGTTGCAAAGAAAAAGCCATATCTCAGACTGGCCAATAAAAATAAAAGATTAAGATGGGCAAAAGAACACAGACACTGGACAGAGGAAGATTGGAAAAAAGTGTTATGGACAGACGCATCAAAGTTTGAGGTGTTCGGATCACAAAGAAGAACATTTGTGAGACGCAGACCAAATGAAAAGATGCTGGAGGAGTGCTTGATGCCGTCTGTTAAGCATAGTGGAGGCAATGTGATGGTCTGGGGGTGCTTTGGTGGTGGTAAAGTGGGAGATTTGTACAGGGTAAAAGGGATCTTGAAGAAGGAAGGCTATCACTCCATTTTGTAACGCCATGCCATTCCCTGTGGACGGCGCTTGATTGGAGCCAATTTCCTCCTAAAACAGGACAATAACCCAAAGCACAGCTCTAAACTATGCAATAACTATTTAGGGAAGAAGCAGTCAGCTGGTATTCTGTCTATAATGGAGTGGCCAGCACAGTCAACGGATCTCAACCCTATTGAGCTGTTGTGGGAGCAGCTTGATCATATGGTACTTAAGAAGTGCCCATCAAGCCAATCCAAGCTGTGGGAGGTGCTTCAGGAAACATGGAGTGAAATCTCTTCAGATTACCTCAACAAATTAACAACTAGAATGCCAAAGGTCTGCAATGCTGTAATTGCTGCAAATGGAGGATTCTTTGACGAAAGCAAAGTTTGAAGGACACAATTATTTCAATTAAAAATCATTATTTCTAACCTTGTTGATGACTACATTTCCTATTCATTTTGCTATATTTACTATTCAAACTCATGTAATGTATGTTTTCATGGAAAACAAGGACATTTCTAAATGACCCCAAACTTTTGAACGGTAGTGTTTCTTGAAAGACTTTGGTTGCAAGCAGGACACCGACATTATCTTTTAGGGAGCGGTAATGAGGTGACCAATAATGTTTGATCAGCTGTGCGGCTGAATTTAGCGCGTATTGATGTTTTAACGAGACATCAGCTGGCGGTAATAAGGATGCTGCCTTTTGAGGCAGAATTTCTAGGCACCACGTCAAAATTGGCATGTCCCAATCCTATGTATCCTTCGGCAAGGAGGTACTAAAGTGGGCACCTGATCGCGTTTCACTCCATTGCATTGGCTTGGCAGGAGAAAACGGTCCTGCCCGACTCGTTTGGAGGTAAGACATATGAACAACGTCCGATGAATAACGTAGGAAATGTAGCCAGCTGTGCTCTGTTCAATCTAGGCTTGCTAGCCAGACAAGTAATTTGTTCTAATAATGAGACTGTGTTGCTAGCAAGCTGCATGCAGTGTCTGTTTAACATTACCTAGCTAACGTTAGCTAACTTTCTCTTGCCACTTTCCCTTCCCCTATTGTGTTACTAGTTAAAATTAGAGGCTAAGTTATTCTACTCTTACTGTAAACAACTTGACCAAGCCTAAAAATATGCAGAACTGTAATAAAAACAATTGCACATTAATAAAGGTAGTTGTGGCTTCAGCAACCTGAACCAGCATTGAAATTTGAGCAGTGTGGTTAATTTCTCCCCCCCTTGTCTCTGCTTGTTCCAGATTGAAGGACATCCCACCATTTTTTTTTATTTCACCTTTATTTAACCAGGTAAGCCAGTTGAGAACAAGTTCTCATTTACAACTGCAACCTGGCCAAGATAAAGCAAAACAGTGCGATTAAAAACAACAACACAGAGTTACATATGGGGTAAAAAAACATAAAGTCAAAAAATACAACACACTGCAGATGTAAATAAGTTGTTGTGAACCTCCCAGGCACCAGGATAATCACAATATCACAGGATATTATTCAGGAGGATACATCACAATGTTAGATAGAAATAGATTAACCCATGTTATTGTTTATCATGCAGGTTTGTCAGGACATTGCAATTTATGAAGTTCATTTTAAAATACAGACATGATTTCTGTCCCAGGGATTGCACTGTGTGCAAGTCTTCAACTTGGATCACAATTTGTTGAATCATGTGTTAGTGAAGTGCTGGAACAAAAACCTGTAAACTCCTGTCCTGTCTATAAAAACACCTGTGGCTGTCTGAATTTGCCCTCATGTACTGAACAAGTTTATGAATGTTGGAGGTTAATCTCCTTGAGATGTTCCTCACTTAGGAATTATTCATTTTGTACAATGGACTGTTTTTAAGGACTCATGCACAGATACAGGAAAAACAATACAAATCTTAGCATTAATTCAAAAGTGTTGATGTCTCCACATGTTTCTCGTTCATTGCTTTTCAATATTAGTTATCAACAAATATAAAACCATTTTATCTTGAACATCGGTGTCATTTAATAATATGCATGCGTTTGATAGTTGTATGATTTAATCACAATGCAAACCTACTCATTAGAAAAAAGCATTAGCAGCTCTAATGCAATATTATCTTCACAGTGAAACACCACTATTCTGGCTATTAATCAGTCTTAAACAGTCAGTAAAACTGCTTATTTGGCTATCTCAAAAAATCGTAGCCTGTATGATATCATGCATACAAGCTTACCTGTCATGTCCACAACGATGGAGCAGTAGACCAGCAATACGTGAGAGGAGGACCCTATACCCGTAGGATCATTATTCTGGTCGCTGTCAACTTCATTCATTAACAGGTACTGAGGAGATAATTTTGGTTGCTTGTTTACGTCGTGTCAGATATTTCCATTTTGGGATAGTTGTTCAGTGAATTGCTAGCACTAGTTGCTCACGCTGCTATAGTGATTCTAAATATTAAATATTCATTCAAATCTTCCTGCTGCAGGAATCTTATTTTCCTCCTCCGACGGAATGGATCATATTAAGTTCCGACATCTGTACAGACGAGATAGAGTTGTGTGTTGCCTGGCAACTACTGTTGTAAACAAGCACAGTGACATCCAAAGCCACAACGGCATACCTGATATATATTCCATCTCAGCCACTGTCTCAGAAGCTACTCCCATAAGAGTACTCTTTTAAATAACCTTTTTATGTTATTGCAGAGTAGTCTGTGTTTGATTTACAAAGCATTGCGTATTTGGAGCTGTTGAGACCTTAGTCATGGCCTCTGTGTTTTATGGCATTCCGTAACAACGTTGACTGTTAAACATTGTATTAGTAGTCAAGTGTACAACCAGGACCGGTGCTGTAGATATTAGTCAGGTGTACAACCAGGACCGGTGCTGTAGATAGTAGTCAGGTGTACCACCAGGATCGGTGCTGTAGATGGTAGTCAGGTGTACCACCAGGACCGGTGCTGTAGATAGTAGTCAGATGTACCACCAGGACCGGTGCTGTAGATAGTAGTCAGGTGTACCACCAGGATCGGTGCTGTAGATAGTAGTCAGGTGTACCACCAGGACCGGTGCTGTAGATAGTAGTCAGATGTACCACCAGGACCGGTGCTGTAGATAGTAGTCAGGTGTACCACCAGGACCGGTGCTGTAGATAGTAGTCAGGTGTACCACCAGGACCGGTGCTGTAGATAGTAGTCAGGTGTACCACCAGGATCGGTGCTGTAGATAGTAGTCAGGTGTACCACCAGGACCGGTGCTGTAGATAGTAGTCAGGTGTACAACCAGGACCGGTGGTGGTGGCTGAGGGAGCAGTGGCGGCGCCGGTGGCGGTCGTCATTGTCGTCGTCTGGGCTCAAATGGCAGACAGAGTGAAATAAGGCCTCCAGACTGCTCCATGAATAACTGGGCAATTAGCCCACTTGGAGATTCCCTTTAGATGTTGAGGTGAGTGACAGAGGCTGATTATGGACATGTGACGGCTAGACATGGACACCTGATGAGGGTGTCCGTTATGAGCGTCCATGTGCACTGTAGCCAGGGGGTGTCTAGTTCTCTGCTGTGCTGGTTGGTTCACGGATCTTCCTGGCTCCATAAAAAGTTTGAGTTACTAGGCTACTGTAGCTTTCCACAGTCAGCCGTCCTCTCTCAGTTTCATGATGCCATAGAGTTCATTTAATAATAATGCAAAGAGCTGTTGTGGTGGTGGCGAGAGTCTGAATCTTAAACAGACACACTGGTGTGCTTTTCTTCATGCAAAGCCCGTCATTAGCATGAAATGTGAAGCTGGACGTTGTCTTAAAATAATCACACTGCCCACAGAGAAATGACTTTCTGCTGAAGTATCTATTTCTGAATACAATATGCATTTTGTATGTCAGAATGTATTTTCATTGATGTATGAGTTATAGGGCGTATTAAAGCAGTGTAACAACTCTAAGGATATAGTGCAGACATATGGTATGGTACTGTAACCTCATCATTCTGTAGCCCTTCCTGCAGTTAAATGACCTAGTGGCCTCATGGGTGGATTGTTATTAATATTGTCTGCTCATCCAGATGCCTTCTACATGCATTTCCCCCATTGAAGCAGCCTAACTCCAGCTGCCAGGTATATGCCAGTTATTAACCAGGATCCTGTGGTTTCTCCTACTGTAGCTGCAGTCTCCCACGGATGCAGCAGTTATCACTGCTCCTGTCTGTTTATTCATCACCAGAGCTGTCTGGATTCCCTGTGGGAGGCCTCTTTCACTTCCACCACTTTGTCGTCCCACTGACCGTCCTCCTTTAACTTCCCTGATATCATAATTATCAGTTACACCACTCACCGTCCTCCTTTAACTTCCCTGATATCATCATTATCAGTTACACCACTCACCGTCCTCTTTTAACTTCCCTGATATCATCATTATCAGTTACACTCCCAGTGATATCGCATATTTGAAATGCTAAGGAGTCCTTTGATTCTGAGTTAGTGCCTGACTTCATCGGTGGATTAGCTAGTCAAAGGATGTGAGCCGAGCCTGGGATGGCTGGGACTTAGGAAGTGTCTGTGTGTCGTCGTCTGGCTGCGTTGCGGTGCTTATGTGTTTGTGTGCTTATGCATCTCCTGAGTGGCGCAGTGGTCTAAGGCACTGCATCGCAGTGCTAGCTGTGCCACTAGAGATCCTGGTTCGAATCCAGGCTCTGTCGTAGCCGGCCGCGACCGGGAGACCCATGGGGCGGCGCACAATTGGCCCAGCGTCGTCCAGGGTAGGGGAGGGAATGGCAGGCAGGGATGTAGCTCAGTTGGTAGAGCATGGCGTTTGCAACGCCAGGGTTGTGGGTTTGATTCCCACGGGGGGCTAGTATGAAAAAATAAAAATAAAAAATAATGTATGCACTCACTAACTGTAAGTCGCTCTGGATAAGAGCGTCTGCTAAATGACGTAAATGTAAATGTATGTGGGAGCCCTGAGGAGCCGGCCCACCTCCAGGCTCCAGCTCCAAGAGTAATGACTGCTTAATTGCCTGACATCCTGTCACCATCCGCCATCACAGTCCTGAGAGAGGAATGGATCTTTGAACGTCCAAAGGGAGATGAAGACACTACAGAGTGTCAGGCTCAGAGGGCCTTTAACGGCTGATGTTTGATGATAGGGCGGGCCTTTATTGTACCATTTAGTACAAGTTAAGGTCTAATTTTATTCAGTGTCTTCTCCTGCCACATTCTTGTCTGGACTGCATGGATACGCAACCTGTTTACTGCATGGATACACAACCTGTTTACTGCATGGATACACAACCTGTTTACTGCATGGATACACAACCTGTTTACTGCATGGATACACAACCTGTTTACTGCATGGATACGCAACCTGTTTACTGCATGGATACGCAACCTGTTTACTGCATGGATACTCAACCTGTTTACTGCATGGATACGCAACCTGTTTACTGCATGGATACGCAACCTGTTTACTGCATGGATACGCAACCTGTTTACTGCATGGATACGCAACCTGTTTACTGCATGGATACGCAACCTGTTTACTGCATGGATACGCAACCTGTTTACTGCATGGATACGCAACCTGTTTACTGCATGGATACGCAACTTGTTTACTGCATGGATACGCAACCTGTTTACTTGATTTATCAGGATTTGATGGGAAAATAAAATGTTTCAATCACAGGAAAAAAGCAGGAAGCAAAAAAGTTAAATGATTGAATTATAAAATAATGTTTTGTTGCTATCTTAGTTAGAAATTAATGCACGTAAAACATTTTAGATTTAGATATTGCTCCAGTCTCTGCATAATTTGGTGCACAGCTGAATGTGGATGTCGCAACAGGTTGATAAACCCTGTTCGATTATTTCTGTGCAATTTTACTCTTTGCTTCAGATTTCTGTAACTCGATAGGCTGATGTCCATTTCCATGTACTTGCAAATCTGCACGCTCGCCATCCCCAGTTCATTTGTGTGGATGTAAATTAATTGTGCTGGCCTCATTGATTGCTTTTTGGGAGACTAAAGTCCTCTAGCTGTGCATGGATGTGGCACCTCATGCGCAGTAAAAGAAATTGGATAGCTTCAGATCAGTGCCATAGATACCATGCTACAGTCTATCTTCATTTGCTAGACGAGCATCATCTTGGAACACAACAACAGTCTGATGCAGCTGAATCTTATATTCTGCCCTCTGAGCTGAAGTTGTGCTCCTTCTTAGTGGTTTATATGCTACCTGTTATACCTGTAATATTGTATTACGTAGTAGATTTAGGTCTCTCGTAGAATTGGATCTCATAGAATTAAGTCTCTCATTCATTTGAAACAACTATACATATCCTGTGTGATTTTCAGCAATACCCATTGGAACACCCGTGAAATGCCAGTGTGGTGGCCTGGGTTATACCACTTCCAGGAAACCTTCATCCTCTCCTTCTCCAAAGACTTGACCCATACATAAACCATCTGCAGTCCAGAATCACTTAAAGCCACTGAAACATTCTTGTTTTGGAGACAGCTTAATGGAAGTAAGTTGGCCTGTCCCCATATCCAGTGGTTGTATTTGTCCACTCTAGCCTAAGCCATGCTATTATGTAGATTCCACAGATTCTAACATAATTGTTCGTTTTCCCGAAACCACATGAACATAAACATTGTAAAAATGGATAGTCCTATTATTTGACAGTGTATTTAGGAATCTCTGAACGAAGGGCGTTACTCAAGCATACGAATGTAATGGTTGAAAATGGTAGCCTGACAAATTCAGCAAATACCAGCAATCTTGGATAACCACCCGAGACTGCATTCAGAATTTTGCGAAACACAATGGGTTTGACACAAGTGGTTTAGTGATTTCTTCAAGGCCTCTAGAGCCACTTGCTTGTAATTCGCCAGGTGGTTTCAAGGGAAATGAGGATGAGCAAACGGGACAAGTTAGCAAATGGTTCTATCACCGTGGTTCTATCATTATGGTTCTATCAGCGTGGTTCTATCAGCGTGGTTCTATCAGCATGGTTCTATCAGTGTGGTTCTATCAGTGTGGTTCTATCAGCATGGTTCTATCATCATGGTTCTATCAGTGTGGTTCTATCATCGTGGTTCTATCATCGTGGTTCTATCAGTGTGGTTCTATCATCATGGTTCTATCAGTGTGGTTCTATCAGCGTGGTTCTATCACAGGATGAGATGCGGAGATGGGGGATACTAGTCCTTTCTCTCTCATTGTAGAATTCAGAAAATAGTCAGAAGATGTAGACACATTCTATAATACTCTATAATACATTATAATCTAAGGACCAGTCATTCCCTATACAACACAGTTGTGGTGTTTTCTTGTATTTTATTTATTGAATTAGCAATTAGCTATCCACAAATAGATTATGTTGTGAAACAAGGGGAGGGTATGAGCTGTGTGTTAAACAGGAGAAAGATGTCATGGCACCATGCTCGCTCAAAGCTGTGTCTAGTGACAGAATGAAGAAAGGTATTTCTATTCCCAATCATGTCAGGATGCCACTCTGCTTAGAGACGTGAACAGCTGAACAGCCATGGCTCCACACCACTTGTGGACAGTTCTGTTCTCACAGGAGAAATAACACATTCCCTCCCATCGCCAGACGCACAAACACACCACCACCCACCAACCACACTCACCACAACCACCCCCACCGACCAAGTTCCTCTTGGTCTCCTGTTAGCCGGGTCTCCATCTATGGATCATTCCTTCATCTTAACTAATGGTGTTGCCGGGGGAGGGACGGCCCAGCTGGGGGAGAGAGAGCCCAGCCGGGGGAGAGAGGGCCCAGCCGGGGGAGAGACGGCCCAGCCGGGGGAGAGAGGGCCCAGCCGGGGGAGAGAGGGCCCAGCCGGGAGAGACGGGCCCAGCCGGGAGAGAGGGCCCAGCCGGGAGAGAGGGCCCAGCCGGGAGAGACGGCCCAGCCGGGAGAGAGGGCCCAGCCGGGGGAGAGACGGCCCAGCCGGGGGAGAGAGGGCCCAGCCGGGGGAGAGAGGGCCCAGCCGGGAGAGAGGGCCCAGCCGGGGGAGAGAGGGCCCAGCCGGGGGAGAGACGGCCCAGCCGGGAGAGAGGGCCCAGCCGGGGGAGAGACGGCCCAGCCGGGAGAGAGGGCCCAGCCGGGAGAGACGGCCCAGCCGGGGGAGAGAGGGCCCAGCCGGGGGAGAGAGGGCCCAGCCGGGGGAGAGACGGCCCAGCCGGGGGAGAGAGGGCCCAGCCGGGGGAGAGACGGCCCAGCCTGGGGAGAGAGGGCCCAGCCGGGGGAGAGACGGCCCAGCCGGGGGAGAGCAGGCCCGTGATTGATCTGAGCTTCCATTTAATCATCTCCTCTCGCTTAACTACTTCTCCAGTCCTAGCCTAGGGCAAATCACTAGCACAAACTTACAACCATTTCATCAATATTCTGTCATTTTTCCTCACCAAGGGATCCCTGTTTGATAAATTGAGTGCACCATTATAAAGTGAATTGCCTAAGTGTCGCTGAGGGACTGAGACCAGGGTATTCGGCAGGACATATAAATTGGAGCTACTCCGAATACGGCATGCTGGGTCAATTTGACTGTGGGTACGACCCTACCTTACACAGAAAACAGCACAGGTCCTAATCCAGGCACTTGTCATCTCCCGTCTGGATTACTGCAACTCGCTGTTGGCTGGGCTCCCTGCCTGTGCCATTAAACCCCTACAACTTATTCGACCTTCCCAAGTTCTCTCATGTCACCCCGCTCCTCCGCACACTCCACTGGCTTCCAGTTGAGGCTCGCATCTACTACAAGACCATGATGCTTGCCTACGGAGCTGTGAGGGGAACGGCACCTCCTTACCTTCAGGCTCTGATCAGACCCTACACCCAAACGAGGGCACTACGTTCATCCACCTCTGGCCTGCTAGCTCCCCTACCTCTACGGAAGCACAGTTCCCGCTCAGCCCAGTCAAAGCTATTCGCTGCTCTGGCACCCCAATGGTGGAACAAGCTCCCCCACGATGCCAGGTCAGCGGAGTCACTGACCACCTTCCGGAGACACTTGAAACCCTACCTCTTTAAGGAATACCTGGAATAGTATAAAGTAATCCTTCTACCCCCCCTCCCCCACCCCCCCCCCATAAAAATTATAATAATAATAAAATAAAATAAAAAGTGGTTATCCCACTGGCTATCATAAGTTGAATGCACCAATTTGTAAGTCGCTCTGGATAAGAGCGTCTGCTAAATGATGTAAATGTAAATGGTAAAATAGCTGCGATAACAGCAACTCATTGAAAGAAGTCACTTGTTGTTGGATCCTGTTCACCCCCTTTGTTAATACACTCCCACTGGAACCTGCAAGCAAGAATGAGGAACAGCGTGGGTACTTTATATGCACATACAGTAGACAGAGTAAATTAAAGATGTCACAATTAATGCACAGTGACATACTGTATGTTAATACAGTAGGTTTGGTGCTATATTTTCAGAGCACAATTAGTTGAACATGGTACACTATAACACACTTACTCCTCCTTGTAAAGCATTGGTTTCTTCAGGCAGTACGTATTTGGTATTGTCCTCTCAATGTTATTAGCTATCCACTAAAGGTTTAAATTAGAAGTGAGAAAGAAGTGGACTGATTTGCCTGTGATGGAACTAATGATCCCTCGAGAGAGAAGCCATTAACAGGTAATTATGCATCGACTGAAACAACACTTTTACAGCTATTTCAGGATCTAGAGAAGTAAGAAGATGGAAGCACAGAAACATGATGTTAAAGGATTTCTCTCATACAAGAATACTGATGGGTTGAATAGAGTAGAATAAAATGACATTTCCTCAAGGTATTTTTTGAAATAAATGCTACAATTCAATATATATTTGGGAATTGAATCAAAACAGCAGTTTATCGTCACCATAAACAACATATGACACCAGTCAAAACTGTTTGTTTCTTTTACTGTAATTGAAGATGCACTGGGTCATGGTTGAAGAAGTCGCTACGCGTTATTCTGTGGATGTGAGTGTTGTTTCATCATTGCTCTACGTGTGCTATCCCCTTGACTAATGGGAGGATTGCACATTCCAAACAGGTGATATACAGAATGTGGAACCTTGTGAGTGGAGACACGTTTCATTTCCATTGTTCTGTAGCCTTGTCACTGTTTTACTCTCTCAACCGTAACACTGAGAAAGATCCTGCTTCATTTCTCCCACTGTTCTAAAGTTAAATCAAAAATCAACCTGAAAATAATAGGGTCATTTGAATGACAATAAGACTCTCGCCTCACGTCAAGTATGTGCTGCTGCCGGGAAGCATTGTAATAACAGTCACAAAGACGAGGCTGTCACGGACGTATGGTGCCATCACTCTTGGGCATTGGAATGATACACAGGCAGGACATGCCACCGCCATGCTGGGATCTCTGTGTTAAGTCATAGCCTTACGCTCCGGCAGATTTAATGCAGAGACGTAATCAGGACTCTAGGGAACCAAGGCAGGGTGGCTGGGGCTGCATACGGCTGAGGCTACTCGGACTTAGGGCAGCTGGGGTTTAGCACTGGGGGTAGGGCTAGAGCTGGGGGTAGGACTAGAGCTGGGGGTAGGGCTAGAGCTGGGGGTAGGACTAGAGCTGGGGGTAGGGCTAGAGCTGGGGGTAGGGCTAGAGCTGGGGGTAGGGCTAGAGCTGGGGGTAGGGCTGGGGGTAGGGCTAGAGCTGGGGGTAGGACTAGAGCTGGGGGTAGGGCTAGAGCTGGGGGTAGGGCTAGAGCTGGGGGTAGGGCTAGAGCTGGGGGTAGGGGCTAGAGCTGGGGGTAGGGCTGGGGTGGCTGGGGGTAGGGCTAGAGCTGGGGGTAGGACTAGAGCTGGGGGTAGGGCTAGAGCTGGGGGTAGGGCTAGAGCTGGGGGTAGGGCTAGAGCTGGGGGTAGGGCTAGAGCTGGGGGTAGGGCTAGAGCTGGGGGTAGGGCTAGAGCTGGGGGGTAGGGCTAGAGCTGGGGGTAGGCTAGGGCTAGAGCTGGGGGTAGGGCTGGGGCTGGGGGGGTAGGGCTGGGGGGTAGGGCTAGAGCTGGGGGGTAGGACTAGAGCTGGGGGTAGGGCTAGAGCTGGGGGTAGGGCTAGAGCTGGGGGTAGGACTAGAGCTGGGGGTAGGGCTAGAGCTGGGGGTAGGGCTAGGGCTGGGGGTAGGGCTGGGGGTAGGGCTAGAGCTGGGGGTAGGGACTAGAGCTGGGGGGTAGGGCTGGCTGGGGGGTAGGGCTAGAGCTGGGGGCGTAGGGCTAGAGCTGGGGGTAGGGCTAGAGCTGGGGGTAGGGCTAGAGCTGGGGGGTAGGGCTAGAGCTGGGGGTAGGACTAGAGCTGGGGGTAGGGCTAGAGCTGGGGGTAGGGCTAGAGCTGGGGGTAGGGCTAGAGCTGGGGGGTAGGGCTAGAGCTGGGGGTAGGACTAGAGCTGGGGGTGGGTAGGGCTGGGGGTAGGGCTAGAGCTGGGGGTAGGGCTAGAGCTGGGGGTAGGGCTGGGGGTAGGGCTAGAGCTGGGGGTAGGACTAGAGCTGGGGGTAGGGCTGGGGGTAGGGCTAGAGCTGGGGGTAGGGCTAGAGCTGGGGGTAGGGCTGGGGGGTAGGGCTGGGGGTAGGGCTAGAGCTGGGGGTAGGGCTAGAGCTGGGGGTAGGGCTAGAGCCCCAGCTAGAGCTGGGGTAGGGCTAGAGCTGGGGGTAGGGCTAGAGCTGGGGGTAGGGCTAGAGCTGGGGGTAGGGCTAGAGCTGGGGGTAGGACTAGAGCTGGGGGTAGGGCTAGAGCTGGGGGTAGGGGCTAGAGCTGGGGGTAGGGCTAGAGCTGGGGGTAGGGCTAGAGCTGGGGGTAGGGCTAGAGCTGGGGGTAGGGCTAGAGCTGGGGGTAGGGCTAGAGCTGGGGGTAGGGCTAGAGCTGGGGGTTAGGGCTAGAGCTGGGGGTAGGGCTAGAGCTGGGGGTAGGGCTAGAGCTGGGGGTAGGGATAGAGCTGGGGGTAGGGCTAGAGCTGGGGGTAGGGCTGAAGTGTGGGGCTGTGGCAGGGGCTAGAGGGCTGCAGGATGATTGACCTCCGCCTGTTGCAGCATGGATAAATAGTCAATGGCTTCCAAATGCTTTTATATCATGTAGCCATTGAAATACAGTATACCACAGTACCACAAATTCGCCACAGTTTGGCATTGATTGAAGCACTTTATTCAAATTCAATTTCAGAGTACTGCTGATACAATGTGACAAGTTCAGAATGCTGCAGACAATTTCAGAGTTCTGCTGAAGACAGTGTGACAAGTTCAGAATGCTGCAGACAATTTCAGAGTTCTGCTGAAGACAGTGTGACAGCTTACTTTCTGCCTATTGTTAATTGTTCCAAAATACAGTTACTGTATTACTCATGAAGATATTAACTTAGTCTTTACAATAATGGATGGCCGTTTGCCAATGGCATCAGGTTTTTTTGTGTTTTGGAAGCTTCATTTTGTCGTACTGCAGTTGGCTATAGTTTCATGAAACAAACAACCTTTTGAAGTTACTGTAAAGACTCACTGTGTCAGTTACTGTAAAGACTCACCGCGTAAGTTACTGTAAAGACTCACCGCGTCAGTTACTGTAAAGACTCACCATGTCAGTTACTGTAAAGACTCACCATGTCAGTTACTGTAAAGACTCACCATGTCAGTTACTGTAAAGACTCACCATGTCAGTTACTGTAAAGACTCACCATGTCAGTTACTGTAAAGACTCACCATGTCAGTTACTGTAAAGACTCCCCATGTCAGTTACTGTAAAGACTCACCATGTCAGTTACTGTAAAGACTCACCATGTCAGTTACTGTAAAGACTCCCCATGTCAGTTACTGTAAAGACTCACCATGTCAGTTACTGTAAAGACTCACCATGTCATTGCCTGACCCGAGTCTGAAGGAAGAACTGTTCACGTATATCCGTCCTGTCTGTGCATAACCTGGAAGCATAAACAACCTGTTTGATCTCATCTAGAGGTCGCCCAATACATCGTCACAGAGGGGAAACATGTTTGTATTTGCCCTCTGTTGATTGTTATTGATTAGCGTGAAATGAGCCCACACATCCACTGCCTGCTGTAAGCAGTGAACCCTGTCACCTGTCAGATACAGCAGTTTACTCTCTTCCAAGGACACACACACACACACACAATGCTGAGTCTTATTGTGGAAAGTCTTATTCAAAACACAATCACAGAGGTCATTTACTCAGTATGTGGTTTTTTTGGTGGGCCAATATTATTTTTGTTTTAGATTTTTAATATGCAGAGTGGGTTTTGGGACAGATGGTGTGTCCTGGTTGAGAGACTGTGCTGTTTATGAGGAGACCCAGGCCCAGGAAGAAGGGTTTATGAGGTGTTGGACACCAGTGATTAAATAGCCGTGTCGAGGGACACACACCCACAGGGCCTCACCGCACCGCCAACATTCTCCACCCTGGAGCCGGAGAATGGAGAATGACTAGGGAACAGGGGACAAGGACATCAGCAGTCTTCAAAAGCATAGGTAGTGTTTTTTAAGATTGTTTAGATTCCACTTTTGTTGAATACAATACAGTACTGTAACAGGTACTGTAATAGATACTTGACCAACCTTGACAAAGGGCAGGACTGTCTAATTCAGCCCTTATCCCAGGTCTGAATCAGTCTCTGCTGATAGCTAGAACCAGCATGAGAACCAGCAGTGTTGCCCAATGCAGTAGCGTAGGGTCTGATGAGTAAGCGGAAATATTCCTGTTGCTGTGGACAGAGATACGTGTGTCAAGGGTCATCCGTTTCACCTCAGTGTTGGTCATAGTCAGACACTTTGAGTAGGAGTTTGGTGCAGAGAGCAGACTCCTTGATCTCTGTACTGTAATTGAGATTTACATTTTAGTCATTTAGCAGACGCTCTTATCCAGAGTGACTTACAGTTAGTGAGTGCATACATTATTTTTTTTATTTATTTTTTCATACTGGCCCCCCGTGGGAATCGAACCCACAACCCTGGCGTTGCAAACGCCATGCTCTACCAACTGAGCTACATCCCTGCCGGCCATTCCCTCCCATACCCTGGACGACGCTGGGCCAATTGTGCGCCGCCCCATGGGTCTCCCGGTCGCGGCCGGCTACGACAGAGCCTGGATTCGAACCAGGATCTCTAGTGGCACAGCTAGACCACTGCGCCACTCGGGAGATTTGCAGCTATAATACAGCTCTGTACTGTAATTGAGATGCAGCTATAATACAGCTCTGTACTGTAATTGAGATGCAGCTATAATACAGCTCTGTACTGTAATTGAGATGCAGCTATAATACAGCTCTGTACTGTAATTGAGATGCAGCTATAATACAGCTCTGTACTGTAATTGAGATGCAGCTAGAATACAGCTCTGTACTGTAATTGAGATGCAGCTATAATACAGCTCTGTACTGTAATTGAGATTTACATTTTACATTTTAGTCATTTAGCAGACGCTCTTATCCAGAGCGACTTACAGTTAGTGAGTGCATACATTATTTTATTTATTTATTTTTTCATACTGGCCCCCCGTGGGAATCGAACCCACAACCCTGGCATTGCAAACGCCATGCTCTACCAACTGAGCTACATCCCTGCCGGCCATTCCCTCCCATACCCTGGACGATGCTGGGCCAATTGTGCGCCGCCCCATGGGTCTCCCGGTCGCGGCCGGCTACGACAGAGCCTGGATTCGAACCAGGATCTCTAGTGGCACAGCTAGACCACTGCGCCACTCGGGAGATTTGCAGCTATAATACAGCTCTGTACTGTAATTGAGATGCAGCTATAATACAGCTCTGTACTGTAATTGAGATGCAGCTATAATACAGCTCTGTACTGTAATTGAGATGCAGCTATAATACAGCTCTGTACTGTAATTGAGATGCAGCTATAATACAGCTCTGTACTGTAATTGAGATGCAGCTATAATACTGCTCTGTACTGTAATTGAGATGCAGCTATAATACAGCTCTGTACTGTAATTGAGATGCAGCTATAATACAGCTCTGTACTGTAATTGAGATGCATCTATAATACAGCTCTGTACTGTAATTGAGATGCATCTATAATACAGCTCTGTACTGTAATTGAGATGCAGCTATAATACAGCTCTGTACTGTAATTGAGATGCAGCTATAATACAGCTCTGTACTGTAATTGAGATGCAGCTATAATACAGCTCTGTACTGTAATTGAGATGCAGCTATAATACAGCTCTGTACTGTAATTGAGATGCATCTATAATACAGCTATGTACTGTAATTGAGATGCAGCTATAATACAGCTCTGTACTGTAATTGAGATGCAGCTATAATACAGCTCTGTACTGTAATTGAGATACAGCTATAATACAGCTCTGTACTGTAATTGAGATACAGCTATAATACAGCTCTGTACTGTAATTGAGATACAGCTAGAATACAGCATTTATATAAAATGAAAAACTATTTTAATGCAGACAGTAATGACTGTTGCCATGGAAAATAATTTGATCATGGAGTTCTCTGCCCCTTTTTATTTCTGCGGCCAGACCTTCTGTACAGGCTATGATTAGACTAATTTGGTAGCAGACTTGTGACTGAACTACAGTTTTTATATGCAGCAGTGATGACATCCTTTGTTATTCATTTAGAAAACCCATCATTAACAGCTGATTCATCATCAAAGTGGACTTTGTATGTGACATCGAAGACACTAAAGGGAAGTGACACTTTGCCTTAATAAAAATTGGAACTAAGATATGTTTAGTTAACGCAGCGCTGAATCAAGTGAGGGCATGGCCCCCCTTTTTATACATCTCACCTCTGCAGTCTGACAGCCAATGGACATTGACATTTGGACATGCAGGTTAGTCACCTTAGTCTTTCTTCCTCCAGTAGCTAGTTAAGACGTTGGCTTCTTCCTCCAGTAGCTAGTTAAGACGTTGGCTTCTTCCTCCAGTAGCTAGTTAAGACGTTGGCTTCTTCCTCCAGTAGCTAGTTAAGACGTTGGCTTCTTCCTCCAGTAGCTAGTTAAGACGTTGGCTTCTTCCTCCAGTAGCTAGTTAAGACGTTGGCTATGAGGCCTGGCAGCATTGTGGAGCAGCCAGGGGAGGAGGTTGACTTTGGCTTCAGAGCCAGTGACACGTCAGCTTTTGATCTGGAGGCAAGGGCATCTGAACACCACCAGAGGTGACAGAGGTGACAGGGGTCATTTGATCGATACACACGGATACTCTAGGTTAATTTTTTTCCCCTCCAAATAATAAATATATAGTTATGTTCATCAAATCTTTGCTTCTAGAATGGTGTAATGTATTGTACTGTTATAGCCTAGCTAATAATAATCATCTGTAAATATTCTTGCCCATGTATTTGTCTAATCCGAACTACCCAATTATTTCCCACAATGAGCAAATATAGTCTGCACGATATGTTTGATTTGGAACGTACTGCTTTGAATTTGAAGGCACTTTAGTTGATCCGAGTTTAAAAGTAAAGTCATGTCCGCTGTATGACAGGTAGTGTGTGAATTATTTACTGATAGCATTAGCACATTACAGCTTCCTTTTTAATCATGTTTACAGCTAGATTAATCCCCAGTACTGCTGTTTGCATCCATTAGTTAGACCTGCTGGTTTCCCACTGGTAATCTGCCTGCAGACAGCTGCAGGGAGAGGGACAGAGAGAGAGAGGGAGTGGAAGAGAGAATTGGAGAGAGGGAGAAAGATTGAGAGAGCGAAACGGGGAGAGAGAGAGAGATAGATGACTCAGGACAGGGAGAGAGAGTAGGCAGCAAACTAGGCTGGACTCTGCTGCAGCATTTGATCTTCTCTGTTTAATTTCATGTTTAATCTTCAATGTTTTCACACATTATTCCATTCAAACCGTAACACTTTTTTTCATGACCTTGGTGGCAACGGTATGCATTTCACTATATGAATACAAACAAGTGAGACCGGAAATGTCGTTTGAAGCTCAGAAAGCTCGATCCTCAGCAATCCTGAAACTATTTTCCCATTTCCCAATTACGTTTTGCCCTGTTTGTCAGGTTCTGTGACTATCCCTGCATGCCGGTGCAATCAGCAGGCACGTGTGCTCTGGAGGGATTCTAAATATTCTGTCGTTACCTTAAAGGACTGCTCCATGCTTTGAAGAGAGATGGATTATAGATTACATGATGCATAAAACAGAATGTACATATGCGTTCAGAAGCATAGCGATAAGGCCAGGCTCTTTGATAGGGTAGTCCTGGTGAGATTAGCTAGTAAAATACAGAAACTCTGAACAGTAACAGTACTCTCTTGATGACTATTATGATATTCTTTATCAAATATCCTGGACATTATTTCTACCATAAGTCAGACTGTAGGTTGGCAAATTAAGTCTACAGTGATTTGTACACAGTTTAGCGTTTTTCGTCATGATTCTTGTTCTGGAGGCAGCGCTGCGGAGTGGTCACTAGCTAGCACAGCCACATAAAATCTGATTCTAACCCTAACCACACTGCTAACCTTAATGCCCAACCCTAACCTTAAACTAAGACCAAAAAGCTAATATTTGTTTTCATGCATTTTTACATTATAGCCAATTTTGACTTTGCAACCGGCCCATCAAGGGGAAATCGCTCAGTTCTGCCTCCAGGTCGTTTCATGACGATAACCGTCAACCTGCGATTTGCACTGTATTTATTTCCTCGACAGGGAATGCAGGTGAACAGGGTTGAAAGAAGATAATATTACTGCCAGCTACCCATTTAACACACAGCTCATATAAAATGGCAAATTTTCTGTTTTTTGTGGTGCAACATGTAACTGTGTTCATCAAAGTGGCACATGAAAGGAAATGAGTAAATAATCGTGTCTGTCATCACGGTGAACACTCCTGTCAGCAGCATTCTCTATCCTAACCAGAGGTCCATGTTTAATAATCAGGCCTTCAATGTCCTGTGGCTACACATTTGTCGGTGGTGGATGTTAGAGAAAACAGAAAGTGTTGTTCATTTCCTGATAGGTATGTTCATCTATTTCAACCACCTGATGCTTGTAGGATGTTTGCCATGTTAGTTGGTAATATCTCCTATTGTCTGTCAGCTGTTCATAGAGATGATCAAGGTCATTAACATAATCTTAGTTCTCTCTCGATCACAGTCTCTCACTCTCTCTCTCTCTCTCTCTCTCTCTCTCTTCTCGAACAGTCTCTCTCTCTCTCGAACAGTCTCTCTCTCTCTCGATCACAGTCTCTCTCTCTCGATCACAGTTCTCTCTCTCTCTCGATCACAGTTCTCTCTCTCTCTCTCTCGATCACAGTTCTCTCTCTCTCTCGATCACAGTTCTTTCTCTCTCTCGATCACAGTTCTCTCTCTCTAGATCACAGTTCTCTCTCTCGATCACAGTTCTCTCTCTCTCTCTCTTGATCACAGTTCTCTCTCTCTCTCGATCACAGTTCTCTCTCTCTATCACAGTTCTCTCTCTCTCTCTCTTGATCACAGTTCTCTCTCTCTCTCGATCACAGTTCTCTCTCTCTCTCTCTCTCGATCACAGTCTCTCTCTCTCTCTCTCTCTCGATCACAGTTCTCTCTCTCGATCACAGTTCTCTCTCTCTCGATCACAGTTCTCTCTCTCTCTCTCTCGATCACAGTTCTCTCTCTCTCTCTCTCGATCACAGTTCTCTCTCTCTCTCTCTAGATCACAGTTCTCTCTCTCTCTCTCTCGATCACAGTTCTCTCTCTCTCTCTCGATCACAGTTCTCTCTCTCTCGATCACAGTTCTCTCTCTCGATCACAGTTCTCTCTCTCTCGATCACAGTTCTCTCTCTCTCTCTCTCTCGATCACAGTTCTCTCTCTCTCTCGATCACAGTTCTCTCTCTCTCTCTCTCTCTCGATCACAGTTCTCTCTCTCTCTCTCTCTCTCGATCACAGTTCTCTCTCTCTCTCGATCACAGTTCTCTCTCTCGATCACAATTATTTCTCTCTCTCTCTCTCCCTCTCTCTCTCTCTCTTGATCACAGTTCTCTCTCTCTCTCTCTCTCTCGATCACAGTTCTCTCTCTCTCGATCACAGTTCTCTCTCTCGATCACAGTTCTCTCTCTCTCTCGATCACAGTTCTCTCTCTCTCGATCACAGTTCTCTCTCTCTCTCTCTCTCTCGATCACAGTTCTCTCTCTCTCTCTCTCTCTCTCTCTCTCTCTCTCTCTCGATCACAGTTCTCTCTCTCTCGTTCTCTCTCTCGATCACAGTTCTCTCTCTCTCTCACAGTTCTCTCTCTCTCGATCACAGTTCTCTCTCTCTCTCGATCACAGTTCTCTCTCTCTCTCTCTCTCTCTCGATCACAGTTCTCTCTCTCTCTCTCTCGATCACAGTTCTCTCTCTCTCTCTCTCTCTCTCTCTCTCTCGATCACAGTTCTCTCTCTCTCTCTCAATCACAGTTCTCTCTCTCTCTCTCTCTCTCTCGATCACAGTTCTCTCTCTCTCTCGATCACAGTTCTCTCTCTCTCTCGATCACAGTTCTCTCTCTCTCGATCACAGTTCTCTCTCTCTCTCGATCACAGTTCTCTCTCTCTCGATCACAGTTCTCTCTCTCTCTCGATCACAGTTCTCTCTCTCTCTCGATCACAGTTCTCTCTCTCTCTCTCTCGATCACAGTTCTCTCTCTCTCTCGATCACAGTTCTCTCTCTCTCTCGATCACAGTTCTCTCTCTCGATCAGTTCTCTCTCTCTCTCGATCACAGTTCTCTCTCTCTTTCGATCACAGTTCTCTCTCTCTCTCTCTCGATCATAGTTCTCTCTCTCTCTCTCGATCACAGTCTCTCTCTCTCTCTCTCTCTCTCTCTCTCTCTCTCGATCACAGTTCTCTCTCTCTCTCTCTCTCTCGATCACAGTTATCTCTCTCTCTCTCTTGATCACAGTTCTCTCTCTCTCTCTCTCTCTCTCTCTCTCTCTCTCTCTCTCTCTCTCATATTCTCTCCTCATTGACAACCTGCACATACTGTACCTGTCAGTCAGTGCTGCTCAGCCTCCACTTCCTATGCATACACTAGAGAATACAAACTTCCTCCCCGTGGTTTGTGGCGCTATGGAGAGATGATGTGCTCTTCTTTACATTCTGAGGATCTCAATGTATCTCTGCATTTTACCTTAAATGCTTGAAGATATTTAAATTAAACGATGCCTTGCAATATCTTGTAAATGTGTAAAGCATATGCATGTTTATACTGTGTATATAGTTCATATAGGCCTATGTAACCAATTTGTATTATCACTTGCTGGTGCAGATACTCCAATTCCCATGGCATATTAGCACAGCAAGAGGCAGAACAGTTTAAAGTGTGGTCTTGTTACTCTAATGCACAAGTATTAATTATGAATACCATTTGCATGATCCATACTTTTTTCATTGAGTATTTGTGTGTGTGTGTGTGCGTACCTGTGTTATACATTTATATAAGATGTCTGGTACAGTATGTTAGGTTTAGATGGTTGAATATGCGGTCTCTCTCTCTCTCTCTCTCGCTCTCTCACTCTCTCACTCACTCACACCCCATACACCAGCATTTCCCAAACTCGGTCCTCGGGACCCAAGGGGTGCATGTTTGGGTTTTTGCTTAATACTGTCTGCATTAAGCTTGACGATTAGTTGATTATTTGAATCAGCTGTGTAGTGTTAGGGTAAAAACCAAAACGTGCTCCCCTTGGGGTGCCGAGGACCGAGTTTGGGAAACCCTGCGGCATAGACACTCCTTAAATTTTCTCAGAGATGGAGTGCCATCTAGTGGTCGTAGTATGCTATGCTGCCAGCCTGCCAGGATCAGCTTATTGATGCAGTCCTCATACCATTTTATTTATTCATAGGGAATGCAGAATAAAGATGGAGACTGACTCAGATATCCAAAAACAGTTTATAGAAATAAATTGCATCTGGTCTACTTATGAAAAAGCTCTCTCTCTCTCTTCTTCTCTTACTTTATTCTCACTCCTTTGGTGTGCTGAAGTATTTGAGGCTGAGGTAGGAAAGTCCAATTCCATTTGGATGTTATAAAAAGTAAAATTTCTCTCTCTGGAGATGGCCTTTTTTCACTCTGTAGGAATATTTGTCATATATTTAAATGTTCATAGAATATGGGCTATAAATAAATCAGAGTGATGTATAGAGTTCTGTAGTGCCCAAAAGCCAGTTCTACCATTTTTAAGTAGTCAACTGGGTGGGACTTCCTATGGGTTAAGGAAGGATCACATAATCCCATCCCGGTTATCAGGAGGGATCAGCCAATGAATTATAATCGTGATCTAACATTCCATAACTGCAGGTGGTAGTAAATTGCCAACTATGGCTTTATACCTGTTCAAACAACACTCTCTAGGTGGCAGTATACTGTACACTCTTTCAGTTTGTTTACCAACTCATAGAAGTAGTAGAAGAAGAAAATGGACTACTTCAAAATGAAGATAGCCAACACAGCCCCTCACCAACACAGCCCCTCGCCAACACAGCCCCTCGCCAACACAGCCCCTCACCAACACAGCCTCTCACCAACACAGCCCCTCACCAACACAGCTCCTTGCCAACACACCCCCTCACCAATAGAGCCCCCTCACCCACACTCCCCCCTCACCAAGACAGGCCCCTCACCCACACAGCCCCTCGCCAACACAGCCCCTCACCCACACAGCCCCTTCACCAAGAGAGCGCCCTCACCCACACACCCCCTCACCAAGACAGCCCCCTCACCCCCACAGCCCCCTCACCCCCACAGCCCCTCGCCAACACAGCCCCTCGCCAAGACAGCCCCCTCACCCCCCACAGCCCCTCACCCCCACAGCCCCTCACCCCCACAACCCCTCGCCAACACAGCCCCTCATCAACACAGCCTCCCAGTAGTTCTCTAGCTGCACAGTACAGTACATTCAGTTCATTAGATCATCTGTCACAAGGGAATCATGGGCCACTCAATATGGGGGACGTGTCAGTGGTGTGTCCATGTAATCTCTGTGTTTGTTCAAAGTGGGATCACATGGGATCTCGCCGTTGTAACTCATTTAGCTATAATATACAGATATACTGTATATACAGATATTAGTATGTTGCTTGGTGTTTATGACATAGAATATGGGCTATAAATAAATCAGAGTGATGTATAGAGTTCTGTAGTGCCCAAAAGCCAGTTCTACCATTTTTAAGTAGTCAACTGGGTGGGACTTCCTATGGGTTAAGGAAGGATCACATAATCCCATCCCGGTTATCAGGAGGGATCAGCCAATGAATTATAATCGTGATCTAACATTCCATAACTGCAGGTGGTAGTAAATTGCCAACTACCCCCCACAGCCCCTCGCCAACACAGCCCCTCGCCAAGACAGCCCCCTCACCCCCACAGCCCCTCACCCCCACAGCCCCTCACCCCCACAACCCCTCGCCAACACAGCCCCTCATCAACACAGCCTCCCAGTAGTTCTCTAGCTGCACAGTACAGTACATTCAGTTCATTAGATCATCTGTCACAAGGGAATCATGGGCCACTCAATATGGGGGACGTGTCAGTGGTGTGTCCATGTAATCTCTGTGTTTGTTCAAAGTGGGATCACATGGGATCTCGCCGTTGTAACTCATTTAGCTATAATATACAGATATACTGTATATACAGATATTAGTATGTTGCTTGGTGTTTATGACTATGTATTGTACAGTGGGTGTGACCCAAATGGTAACCTAATCCCTATGGAGTGAATTACTTTCTGGTCAAATGTGGTGCACATTTGAGGCTGAGGTAGAAAAGTCCAATTCCATGTTATAAAAAGTAAAATGTCTCTCTCTGGAGATGTCCTTTGTTCACTCTGTAGGAATATTTGTTATATATTTAAATGTTCATAGAATATGGGCTATAAATAAATCAGAGTGATGTATAGAGTTCTGTAGTGCCCCAAAGCCAGTTCTACCATTTTTAAGTAGTCAACTGGGTGAGACTTCCTATGGGTTAAGGAAGGATCACATAATTCCTTCCCGGTTATCAGGAGGGATCAGCCAATGAATTATAATCGTGATCTAACATTCCATAACTGCAGGTGGTAGTAAATTGCCAACTATGGCTTTATACCTGTTCAAACAACACTCTCTAGGTGGCAGTATACTGTACACCCTTTCAGTTTGTTTACCAACTAATAGAAGTAGTAGAAGAAGAAAATGGACTACGATAGCCTCACTGGCACTGCTGTATGCAAACAGACGCTATAATGGGACAGATACGACGTTGCGATCGCTATACATCTCTATAAAATAAACACATATTTAATGTGTTCAGTTATTTTTGTTATGAAACTGAATTTTGTGAATATATCACCCCTGAAATCAATGAGAATATCTAACTACACTAAAAGCCAGTTATATCTGGAGCCCTGTCATAGTTTCATGTCTATGCCATTAAACTCCCATTAAACACATGTCATGCTTTTATTTTACAGGAACATAAAGCTAAAACCCTCTGTAATACAGACGGGACTAAATTAATCTCTTATCTCCTGTTTCAACCTTCCATCCACCCACACAGCCCCTCACCCACACAGCCCCTCACCCACACAGCCCCTCACCAACACAGCCCCTCACCAACACAGCCCCTCACCCACACAGACCCTCACCCACACAGCCCCTCACCAACACAGCCCCTCGCCAACACAGCCCCTCGCCAACACAGCCCCTCGCCAATACAGCCCCTCGCCAACACAGCCCCAACACAGCCCCAACACAGCCCCTCGCCAACACAGCCCCTCACCAATACAGCCCCTCGCCAACACAGCCCCAACACAGCCCCTCACCAACACAGCTCCTCACCAACACAGCCTCTCACCAACACAGCCTCTCACCAACACAGCCCCTCACCCACACACCCCCTCACCAATAGAGCCCCCTCACCCACACTCCCCCTCACCAAGACAGCCCCTCACCCACACAGCCCCTCGCCAACACAGCCACCTCACCAAGAGAGCACCCTCACCCACACAGCCCCTCGCCAAGACAGCCCCCTCACCCCACAGCCCCTCACCCCCACAGCCCCTCACCCCCACAACCCCTCGCCAACACAGCCCCTCATCAACACAGCCTCCCAGTAGTTCTCTAGCTGCACAGTACAGTACATTCAGTTCATTAGATCATCTGTCACAAGGGAATCATGGGCCACTCAATATGGGGGACGTGTCAGTGGTGTGCCCATGTAATCTCTGTGTTTTTTCAAAGTGGGATCACATGGGATCTCGCCGTTGTAACTCATTTAGCTATAATATACAGATATACTGTATATACAGATATTAGTATGTTGCTTGGTGTTTATGACTATGTATTGTACAGTGGGTGTGACCCAAATGGTAACCTAATCCCTATGGAGTGAATTACTTTCTGGGAATAGGGTACGATTTGGGACATATCCTGGTGCAGTCAGTTGTATGGTTTAGTTAAACATGGCCAGTGATTGTGCTCTGAGTGAAGTGCTGAGCCCTCTGGTCAGCAGTATCAGAGCTGCCGAAGTGCTTTGGCATCCGTGTGACAGAATGAACACATCAAAAGCAGTGGCGGGGCCTACAGCAATGACCCCACCGTCAGTACTGCTCCTTTCATGTTCAATTACAGGTTCACTACAATTCAACCTGCAGCCGACATTTGCATTTGCATTTTAGTCATTTAGCAGACACTCTTATCCAGAGCGACTTACAGGAGCAATTAGGGTTAAGTGCCTTGCTCAAGGGCACATCGACAGATTTTTCACTTGGTCGGCTCGGGGATTAGAACCAGCGACCTTTCGGTTACTGGCACAACGCTCTTTACCACTAAGCTACCTGCCTCCCAGACATGACAGGGAGAAACAGATAATGGCCACACCCTGACGTTATCAGGTTTCCCTTCAACTTCTGTGAAACATGTAAATCCAAATGTTTTAATACAACATACAGGTTTTTGTATTTGTATTTATTATAGATCCCAATTAGTTCCTGCCAAGGCAGCAGCTACTCTTCCTGGGGTCCAGCAATTTTAAGGCAATTTACATACAGTTAAAACATTACACTTCCCAACACATTACTACACTTTACTACAACATATTTACAATACAAAATCCAAAATGTGTGTGTGTGTGTGTGTGTGGGTCTGTGCCTGTGTGTGTCTCTTCACAGTCTACGTTGTGCCATAAGTTGTAGTTTTATCTGTTTTTAAAAATCTGACTTTAATGCCTGTCTGAGTTACTTGATGTGGAATAATGTTCCATGTAGTCATGGCTCTATGTAGTACTGTGTTCTGGCCTAAGGGACTGTGAAGAGACCTCTGGTGGCATGTCTTGTGGGGTATGCATGGGTGACTGAGCTGTGTGCTAGCCGTTTAAACAGACAGCTCGGTGCTTTCAACATGTCAATACCTCTCACAAATACAAGCAGTGATGAAGTCAATCTCTCCTCCACTTTGAGCCAGGAGAGATTGACATGCATATTATTAATGTTGGCTCTCCGTGTACATTTAAGGGCCAGTTGTGCTGCTCTGTTCTGGGCCAACTGTAATTTACCTATGTCCCTCTTTGTCTGCACTTGACCATATGACTGGACAGTAGTCCAGGTGCCACAAAACTAGGGCCTGTAGGACTTGTGTTTGATAGTGATGTTAAGAAAGCATAGCATCGCTTTATTACGAACAGACCTCTCCCCATCTTAGCTACCGTTGCATCAATATGTTTTGACCATGACAGTTTACAATTCAGGGTTACACCAAGCAGTTTAGTCTCCTCAACTTGCTCAATTTCCACATAATTCATTACAAGATTTAGTTGAGGTTTAGGGTTCAGTGAATTATTTGTCCCAAAGACAATGCTTTTAGTTTTTGAAATATTAGGACTAACTTATTTCTTACCACCCATTCTGAAACTGACTGCAGCTCTTTAAGTGTTGCAGTGATTTCACTTGCTGTGGTAGCTGACATGTGTAGTGTTGAGTCATCAGCATACATAGACACACAGGCTTTACCCTGAACCAGTGGCAGGTCATTAGTAAAGATTGAAAAAAGTAAGGGGCCTAGACAGCTGCCTTGGGGAATGCCTGACTCTACCTGTACAATGTTTGAGGCTTCCATTAAAGAACACGCTCTGTGTTCTGTTAGACAGGTAACTCTGATCCACAATATAGCAGGGGATGTAAAGCCATAACAAAAATTTTTAGCAGCAGATTATGATCGATAATGTCAAGAGCTGCACTGAAGTCTAACAAAACAGCTCCCACAATCGTTGTATTATCAATTTCTCTCAGCCAATCATCAGCCATTTGTGTAAGTGATTACATGTTGAATGCCCTTCCCAATAAGTGTGCTGAAAATCTGTTGTTAATTTGTTTACTGTGAAATAGCATTGTATCTGGTCAAACACAATTTTTTCAAAAAGTTTACTAACTGTTGGTAACAGGCTGATTGGTTGGCTGTTTGAGCCAGTAAAAGGTGCTTTGCTATTCTTGGATAGCGGAATGACTTTTGCTTCCCTCCAGGCCTGAGGGCACACTCTTTCCTTTAGGCTTAGATTGAAGAGATTGCAAATTGGAGTGGCAATATCGTCCACTACCATCCTCAGTAATTTTCCATCCAAGTTGTCAGACCCCGGTGGCTTGTCATTGTTGATAGACAACAATACTTTTTTCACCTCTTCCACACTCACTTTACGGAATTCAAAATGACAATGTTTGTCTTTCAGAATTTTGTCAGTTATGCATGGATGTGTAGGTTCAGAATTTGTTGTTGGCATGTCATGCCTAACTTTGCTAATCTTGCCAATGATAAAATCATTAAAGTAGTTGGCAGTATCAGTGGGTTTGTGATGAATGAGCCATCTGATTCAATGAATGATGGAGCCGAGTTTGCCTTTTTGCCCAAAATGTTTGTTTCATTGTTCAGTTTCTTCTTCTTTGTGTTCAGTTTAGTCACATGATTTCTCAATTTACAGTACGTTTGCCAATCGGCTGTGCAACCAGACTTATTTGCCATTCCTATTGCCTCATCACTCTCAATTATACCATTTTTCAATTCCTCATCAATCGATGGGGATTTAACAGTTTTTAGAGTGATTTTCTTAATGGGTGCATGCTTATTAGTAACTGGAATGAGCAATTTCATAAACGTGTCAAGTGCAGCGTCTGGTTGCTCCTCATTACACACCACAGACCAGCAAATATTATTTACATAATCAAGATAAGAATCACTACAAAACGTATTGTATGACCTCTTATACACTATTTTAGGCTCAGCCTTTGGAACTTTGGTTTTCCTAGATATGCCTACTATATTATGATCACTACATCAAATGTATGTGGATACTGCTTTAGAGCCATTTTCTGCGGCCTTAGTAAAGATTTGATCAATACATGTGGATGATTTCATTCCTGTGCTATTTGTAAATACCCTGGTAGGTTGACTGATAACCTGAACCAGGTTGCAGGCACTGGTTACAGTTTGAAGCTTTTTCTTGTGTAGGCAGCTTGATGAAAGCCAGTCAATATTTAGGTCACCCAGAAAATATACCTCTCTGTTGATATCACATACATTATCATGCATTTCACACATATTATCCAGATACTGACTTTTAGCACTTGGTGGTCTATAGCAGCTTCCCACAAGAATGGGCTTTTTTTGAGGCAGGTGAACCTGTTGTCGTATTACTTCAACAACATTTGACATGAGATCCTCTCTAAGCTTTACAGGAATATGACTGAATATATAAAACACAACACCACCCTCATTGGCATTTCTGTATTTTCCATAGATGTTACATTTACGCCATTTAGCAGACGCTCTTATCCAGAGCGACTTACAAATTGGTGCATTCAACTTATGATAGACATAAATATATTTTAAAATACATTTTCCTTTATTATTTTCCCCTAACCACCACCCCTCCCCTAATTGGACTAACCCAATGGACAACAACACTTAGGCTTCTACTTCCATTTTATACATACTATATACATTTTACGGACACAGTATTTTACAATAGTTATCTTTTGTTTGTTTTTAATCCCATCCTTCAGCCACCCTCAACCCCTCCCATCTATCTCTGAAGACCATCCAGTTTTGATTTCTATTTTCCATATATTTTTAACTGTGCTGTTTCACAAAAGTTCTGAACCTTTCTATTCTCGTAGTTTCTACAGGTCTTCTTCTACAGGTCTATTTTTAGCACTTTTCTGGGTTCTTGATTGTTTTTAATTGCTTTACTGGGAGGCTTATCAGAAGTAGACATGACAGTGATATTTATGTTTGAGCTGATAGTGCAGGGTTAGCTGCACACAGTGGACTTCCTACTAGGGCAAACTGCCTCAGTGTTAACAGTATAACTCAGGTTCATAGGCGCATGATTATTACATACAATAGCTGTAGGATTGACAGAAGTATTCAGGGGAGTTAGAGGGACATAGATTAGGTTACTTACATTGTGACTGCCAACGCCCCTGGGACAATGTACATTTGCAGCAGCACTACGACAACTCAGCGGCACAATGGTAGGGATTATCTGAGCAGGGCTTGGGTCACAGATAAATCATTGTCTCAACGCAGCCTTGAAATGCGCGGACAGGGTCCAGGAACCAAGATGATTTGGATGGACTCCGTTTCCAAAATGGTGTCAAAGTTATGCCAACAGAGCTACAGTAGTCTTTTAGCCAGGTGTGTAATGCCAGTAGCCTGCTGAATCTTTCACAGCCGCGGCCCAGAGATGGTACCGGGCCTGAAATTACTGGCCGTTTTTTGGAATCTTTCAGAGCTTGAATCAGTTCTTTAAAATACATTTTCAGCATTTCCGAGCTAGTCCTAATGTCGTTTGACCCCACATGGACTATGACAGCATCAGCCCCCAGCAGCTGTCGTAGAACGATAGGAAGCAGTCTTATATCCTGTACTCGTGCTCCTGGGTAACACAGGGTTTTTGCCCCGGGAACCGAGATGTTTCTCACCATAGAGCTGCCAATGATTTACATTTTACATTTTAGTCATTTAGCAGACGATCTTATCCAGAGCGACTTACAGTTAGTGAGTGCATACATATTATATATATATTTTTCATACTGGCCCCCCGCGGGAATCGAACCCACAACCCTGGCGTTGCAAACGCCATGCTCTACCAACATCCCTGCCTGCCATTTCCTCCCCTACCCTGGACGGCGCTGGGCCAATTGTGCGCCGCCCCCATGGGTCTCCCGGTCACGGCCGGCTACGACAGAGCCTGGATTCGAACCAGGATCTCTAGTGGCACAGCCTTAGACCACTGCGCCACTCGGGAGACCCAATGATGACAGCTTGTGAAATGGCTGAGGAGGTCCGGCCGTTCTTTCGTCTCGAGTCGTTCAGAAGACCCCTCGAGGTTTATGGTGCAAGTCACTAAGCATGTTGTGGTTGCTATATAAATGTGTCTGAGGATGACTCTGGGGGGCGCTGGTCTGGACCATAGAGATATACAATATTATATATCTATGGTCTGGACTAAGCTTTTCTCAACATTAGCCTTTATCCCACGAAATCAGTTCGTTGTAGTGCACAGGTTATTTATCTCCTTGAGCTATGGGTGAAATTGATTTTTTTTAGGCAATGTATCCTCTCGGAATGTACACTGACAATTTGACCATTCTTTTAGCTGCAATATCTGTGTTCAATGTCATGATAAAGTGTCAAGTGTACACTGCAGTCTTTATCCCAATATGATGTAGCCCTCCCTGATGAGTTTGTGGAACATAGCGTCTCATCCCTAAGTCAATATGCTCTTATGGACCATAGAGTCTCATCCCCAAGTCAATGTTCTGTTAAATTTGTCTCTCCTTCCTTCACATGCTCAGGTGATTGACATCAAGGAGAAACTGAAGCTGTTCAAGAAGTTCTGGTCCAACCTGCCTGAGGACGTCTGCCAGCCACACAGGGTGACAGCAGGGAATGCCACCGATGATGACCAGTGTTGGAATGGGCACACAAAGGGCAGGTAAGACTGGACTACAGTAAGTGTTTGCACCCGAACACAGGCTGCTTACCCCGAACATTTGGGTAAACTAGCACTAAATTACTTCCACAATATGTCTGATCCCTGAATTAAGAACCATTCTGATTGTGTATTTTGCACTGGCCCAAATACGACAGCTAGCTATTGCAGAGCCTTGACATTTCTGTCTGTGGCATTGCAAAACAAGTGGAAGACAAACACTGCTATGAACTCCAAAGTCCTCAGAGGAGTTTGGAGATATAAAACCACCCGACCAAACTGAGTCTTAACAGATGCCTTCCCTGGAGAAGCCCTTTAAAGCTGAAATTCGCAGACTGTGGGCAACCCCAGGCCGCCTCACTTCTTCTGTTGTTTTTTCACTTTGAAGGAAAACATTGGGGTTGAGCCCTGAGCCGCCTTGGGCTGGCCTTCTGGACAAGGTGTGTCTTTGCACTAAATCATGCCCAATCGAATGACCCTGCTGGAGCATGGCTCCGGAGCTGGAGAGGAAGGGAAAGTCACTTGCAAGCTACAGCCGCCAGAAACAAACACACAGCAGACGAAGCCAATAAGCTAGCTAACTTGTTTGCAGATAAACTGTCTTGGTAGCAGGGACAATGTTTTCAGAAAATGTTGACAGAATTACTTTTATGACTAACGTAGTAAAGTAACACGTTACTTTTTCAAATTGGGTAATATTATTACGGTTACTTTGTCAAAGAATCCGATCTCGACTTGTTTCCTCATTTTGTTCTCGAGCGGAGAAAGACTGTTTGGAGAAAGCTGCTGTCCATAGAAATGCATAGAGGGCACACCTCTGATCTTTGCCATTGATCGCTTCTGTGATGGCAAAGTCCATTGATGGCTCTCCCTCATCTATTGGCAAGAGTGCCCTCTATTACATCTCTATGGGTCCTACATGCATTCTATACCAGAACTCACGGCTCGAGAGGAATATTTTCAATGAAAAGATACGAAATCTGCATATATGGCTAATTAAGCAGCCCAAACGATAGCACAGCACTTGTATACTAGCACAGGAAAGCAGCGCCACAGATGAAAGGAGAAACTAGTGATCAAACCTGTGTTTGTAAGTAGCATATGTTTGGTCGAGAGACTCGCCTTGTTCCCTCCAGCAGATTATGTAGATTTTTTTAATGAAAGTAATATAAGTAGTAATATAACGCGTTATTTTCCACACAAAGTTATTGTAAAGTAACACGTTACTTTTGTTAAATGTAACTTAACTAAAGTTACTAATCCCAACACTGCTAGGTAGGAATCAATGCCGTAAATAGGCAGGCAATGTGACATAGCTAACTATTTTGGTCGATTTAGCAAACAAATCATTATTGAATCACGGAGCATAACAGAAAATGCATACAGCATTTCTTACCTCTCTTTCAGTGTTGGGGTTTGCACAACCACAACTTGTACAGCCTCAGGTTCCCTCTAAATCAGACCGTCTCCACCAGTATCTCCCTGAAAAATAGATGTTTGTGTGATGTTACTGTACCGGATTTAATAGCTGATGCACTAGTCCTGGGCCTAAAATGCTGTCGACCACCCAGCTAGCTAGCATTATCATCTACAAACCAAACCCACTAATGTTATCATGTCAACAATCTGCATATCAAGCTTTAGCTAGCTAGCTAATGTTAGCTAGTTGAAATAAAGGCATTTGGGCATCTTGTGGGGTTTATGCAGTGTAGCTACATGATGCAGCTATCGTTAGATTTGTTTGAGTACAAAACAGTCAGAATACAGAAGATGTTAGCTAGCTAAGTAGCCATGTTAGCTAGCTTGAACATTGAACACACTAAGGTTAGCAGCTAACTTAGCAAGCAGACTAAAAACACAATCCAACACTTACCTACCAGTCCATGAGAACAGTGGAAATTTCAGCTTCACACTTCCAACCTTTCAATGCTCGCCACCTTTCAAAATTAATTCCAATATTTATCTGGTTTTAGGATTGGTCATGAGCAGTCTTTTTCTCGCATTTATTTCTCTTTTGGGGTCGATTCAGATCCAAAAACCAAGGATGATGCATCTTTAATGTTGGTTTTAATTTGCTTTGATGTCTTTTTATAGCAGCCAAAATGTTTGAAAACTGAAGTTAAATTCTGCATTGTCCCAAAAGGGGAGACTAATAAACTACTGTTATTCCAAAGTCATAATACAACTTTTACTTTTATGTGCATATTACTTAGTGACCTTGGGACTATAAGGTTCTATCTTCGCAAATCATAGTTCTGAGATATTGAGCATCAAAGTTTTCACATCCCAGATCTCTGAACTGTTTTGTAGTGAATTCTTATTTCATAACCCATTAACGTTCTCACCTTAAAGGTACCTAAAGTGCAGAGTATCAAACTCCTGAGATGTTTGTAAATCCGTTTTTTTAGGGGGGTGCAATCGCAGATAGAACCTTATGGCTCTGAAATGTCAATCTGTGTTCAGCCATAAGGTTCTTTCTGACAATTGTTCCGTTTTTAAGACTACTGTAGCTATTTGAATACATAACTGATAGAATAACACTATTTTACCAAGATAGAGTCAGAACACATCATCAAATACATTAAGACATGTATTATGATCATCAGACAAATTACTTTAATCACTGAACAACGATGTGACAACATTTACTTTATGATTTCTGACAGCGTTGTTTTTTTTGTTGCTTGCCTGCCGTTACTGCTGCCTAGACTAGCCTAGACCATACTTAGAGGGACATGGCAAAGACGTGTTCGGATTGGTCCGTTGGTATTTGTTCAGGCTTGTAATTGGATTGCAGATATAACCTTATAGTGCCAAGTTCAAATGGGTTTATGCAGATAGAATTTCTAGTTTTTCATTTGTTTCACTTAAAATGTTATTTTACGAAAATCGAACTTCACAGACATATGAAGAACCATCTAAAGATCAATTATATGTGACTAACTTATTTTTGATAAAAAAATCAGATATAACCTTATAGTCCCAAGGACTCAACTTGCTGGGTGACTTTACTTGAGTAATATTAATAGCATTGCTCATTTCTGTTTCTCATTCAGTTATTATGAATGTAATATTTAGTTGTGTCCTGTGTGTATGATAATTACATAGAGGTTGCATTTAACCCAGCGTTCTTAATTTGTGAATTGTGATCGCTTCCCTGTCTTTCTTGATATGCCAGGCTGTCAAGCTGCAGAAACATACTTCCCCTACTGGTTTTCCTATGGGTTTGAACACCCAACGGTTGAGATAGAAACATAACTGATGATGCTGAAGGCACTGTTACCATGTAAACAAGCATCAGTTTTGTTGCCTGACCAATATAACCTGTGATTGGTTGTGTGGGTGTTCCAAATAGATTGTCAGACAGATGTTTAGAAAGCATATTATGTTGTTGTTGTTTTGCATTAGTAAAATGGTAGGAAAACAGATTTTTGTAACAGCTCATGTCTTGTTTGAGAGTTTAGGTTTTTATCAGGTTGTAATTCAAATATGATATACAAACAGTATACCTCTTGGTGTGTTGTTATCCAAAGCTGTCAGACTGTTTCAAAGCAGACAGGTGGATGTGGGGAAACAAAGGTATTGTTGGGTGATGAAGGATAGCATTGCACAGCTTTGGCTTGGTGGCAGTGGCGACTGAGTTGTGAAATTAACAGGAAGTGACCCCCGTAACAATTTCCCTGGAGAAATATCTTCAAAGTATGTCAACACACCCCGAGACGAGTGCCTTTCAAGAGCTCACTCTACTCACCCTGGTCACCCCTGACAGACCTGTGCTATTCCTTCCAGCCTGTCAGAAGGAGAGCAGAGGACAAAAACAACGCTGTAGAGAGTGACGTGGCGGGTCCAGCCTTTGTCTTTGTCCTGTCTCATCCAACTGGAGGGTGCAGAGCCCACAGCCTCTGTTCCGGAGAATTCTGTTTGACAGACACAGCATGCAGGGGAGGCCAGACCAGACTATAATGAGGCTGTCGAGTGTCATTAACTGCTCTGTCATTACTCTCATTCACCCCAAGTCTCTGTGTTGCTCCAATGTTCCACATGAAATGTTCTACTAATTGCCTAACAAATTGGTGTTTGCCTCAGTGTGCATAAGATATGATTTCTTTAAAAAAACAGTTGCATGGGTAACTATGGAAACTCTTTTTAATATGCATGAAATGAAAAGGCATGGTTTTTGTCTGGCCTGACAGGTATTTCCCAGAGGTTCTGAAAGATGGATTGACGAATCAGGTGAATAACCCTGAGGTGGGCGTGGACATCACCAGGCCGGACACGTTCATTCGCCAGCAGATCATGGCTCTGAGAGTGATGACAAACAAGTTAAAAAATGCCTACAATGGTAATGATATCTACTTTCAAGACTCAAGTAAGTAACACTCCACAGTGTTTAAAAAAAAAATATATATATATATATACTGTATATATATTATATTGTTAGAAAAGTAGTCATGCATTGTTTCATAGTATTGAAAAAAAAAAAAAAAAAAAGGATTTTGTAGTTAAACTTTTTCATGTTTAAACACTGCACTAATTTCTTCTGTATTCATGTTTTCACTTTAACGTTGAAAGTCTGTATTTTATATCAATAGGCCTCTCTTCGTTAGTTCCTCTCTCTGTTAGTTCCTCTCTTTGTTAGTTCCTCTCTCTGTTAGTTCCTCTCTTTGTTAGTTCCTCTCTCTGTTAGTTCCTCTCTTTGTTAGCTCCTCTCTCTGTCAGGTCCTCTCTCTGTTAGTGCCTCTCTCTGTTAGTACCTCTCTCTGTCGGTTCTTCTCTCTGTCAGTTCCTCTCTGTTAGTTCCTCTTTCTGTCAGTTCCTCTCTGTCAGTTCATCTCTGTCAGTTCTCCTCTCTCTGTCAGTTCCTATTTCTGTTAGTTCCTCTCTCTTAGTTCCTCTTTGTGTCAGTTCCTCTCTCTGTCAGTTCCTCTCTCTGTCAGTTCTTCTTTCTGTTCGTTCATCTCTCTGTTAGTTAATCTCTCTGTTTGTTCCTCTCTCTGTCAGTTCCTCTCTCTCTGTCAGTTCCTCTCTGTCAGTTCTCCTCTCTCTGTCAGTTCCTCTCTCTCTGTCAGTTCTTCTTTTTGTTCGTTCCTCTTTCTGTTAGTTCCTCTCTCTGTCAGTTCCTCTCTCTGTCAGTTCCTCTCTCTGTCAGTACCTCTCTCTGTTAGTTCCTCTCTCTGTCAGTACCTCTCTCTGTTAGTTCCTCTCTCTGTCAGTTCCTCTCTCTGTCAGTTCCTCTCTCTGTCAGTTCCACTCTCTGTTCGTTCCTCTCTCTGTTAGTTCCTCTCTCTGTCAGTTCCTCTCTCTGTCAGTTCCTCTCTCTGTTAGTTCTTCTTTCTGTTAGTCCCTCTCTCTGTCAGTTCCTCTCTCTGTTAGTTCTTCTCTCTGTTAGTTCCTCTCTCTGTCAGTTCCTCTCTCTGTTAGTTCTTCTTTCTGTTAGTTCCTCTTTCTGTCTGTTCCTCTCTCTGTATATCTATGGACAGCTCATTGTGCTCTGTGTCTTCTTGTGCTGTTGTCCAGGCGATGAGGGCAGTGGCTCAGGCAGTGGCAGTGGCTGCACGGAGGCCTGCGTCACTGAGTTTGACTTTTCCAGCACCGAGGCTCCGGTAGTGGGAGCAGACCGGAGCGGGAGTGGCCCGGTGGAGGATTCAGCAGCAGCCACACACCCTGCCCCCTCAGCAGCCCTGCCAGCCAGCCTGGCCCTCTCAGCCCTGGCACTGCACAGGCTATGGAGATAATGCTGATGGAACTCACCCAACGTGGACAGTAGGGTCTCTGTTTACGCTGTGTTTTTCTACCCAAGCAGACTGGATCTACAGTCAAGCAGACAGTATTCAGGCAGCCTTGGCCTTTCGGATAGATAGAGGGGTCTACTCTGCTCTGGAAACAGCAGTCATGCATCCTGGTTCCCCTTTCCTCCTCCCAAAGCGTGTCTGGTTGTTGATTCCATCCTTAGGCAGGACTTCACATGACTGCCGTCACTCCAAGATAGAAACAGATGCTCTCCTGTTAAAAATTGTTCAAGAAGCTCTAAATAATTACTTTTGTCTGGCATAAGGCAGATGTTATTAGGTCTCCATGAGAAAAAGCCCTTGCACTTTTGGTCCTTTTTTATTTATTTTTTCAACGCTATAGAAGGTTATTATGTTTTATCACTGTGAGAATGTGGAGAGGTTGCGCCTAGAGGTGACCAGGACTCACAACTAGAACATGTTTACTATGGTATACTGTTTACTGTTATACCATATTATACTATGAGGTGATCTCAGTTGGCAGGTATTTTACTTGTTGACAGGTCAGAAGTGCATTTCTTCATTCATATAACAAACCTCAGACGACCCCAAAATCATATAAAAACGTTGAAACAGTACGGCGGTCACAATAATTGTTGATGTCTACCATGGTTCCTCTCCTTCAAATATTATTGATTACATCTACATTGACAGTAAATGATACAGATGAAACATGTTTGTTGTTAATGTTAATCAGGTAAAGTAAGATATTGTATTACCAGTGTTGGGGAAGCTAATCTGAAAATATAGTTTACCAAGCTACCAATTACTTCAAACTGGAAGAAGTTAAGCTACACTAAAGCTACCTTAATAATAATAAAGCTACTAATACAACAACAACAAAAAATATGTATATACACACATATATATATAATATATGGTACATTAATATACACTACCGTTCAAAAGTTTGGGGTCACTTAGAAATGTCCCTGTTTTCCATGAAAACATTCATGAAATGAGTTTGAATAGGAAATATAGCATAATGAATAGGAAATGTAGTCATTGACAAGGTTAGAAATAATGATTTTTAATTGAAATAATAATCCTCCATTTGCAGCAATTACAGCCTTGCAGACCTTTGGCATTCTAGTTGTCAATTTGTTGAGGTAATCTGAAGAGATTTCACCCCTTGCTTCCTGAAGCACCTCCCACAAGTTGGATTGGCTTGATGGGCACTTCTTACGTACCATACGGTCAAGCTGCTCCCACAACAGCTCAATAGGGTTGAGATCCGGTGACTGTGCTGGTCACTCCATTATAGACAGAATACCAGCTGACTGCTTCTTCCCTAAATAGTTCTTGCATAGTTTGGAGCTGTGCTTTGGGTCATTGTCCTGTTGTAGGAGGAAATTGGCTACAATCAAGCGCCGTCCACAGGGTATGGCATGGCGTTGCAAAATGGAGTGATAGCCTTCCTTCTTCAAGATCCCTTTTACCCTGTACAAATCTCCCACTTTACCACCACCAAAGCACCCCCAGAC
Source organism: Coregonus clupeaformis (assembly GCF_020615455.1). Classification (NCBI taxonomy): domain Eukaryota; kingdom Metazoa; phylum Chordata; class Actinopteri; order Salmoniformes; family Salmonidae; genus Coregonus; species Coregonus clupeaformis. The sequence goes on from NC_059231.1 coordinate 1,750,916, forward strand.
CATCACATTGCCTCCACCATGCTTGACAGATGGCATCAAACACTCATCCAGCATCTTTTCATTTGGTCTGTGTCTCACAAATGTTCTTCTTTTTGATCCGAACACCTCAATCTTCGATTCGTCTGTCCATAACACTTTTTTTCCAATCTTCCTCTGTCCAGTGTCTGTGTTCTTTTGTCCATCTTAATCTTTTATTTTTATTGGTCAGTCTGAGATATGGCTTTTTCTTTGCAACTCTGCCTAGAAGGTCAGCATCCGGAGTCGCCTCTTCACTGTTGACGTTGAGACTGGTGTTTTGCGGGTACTATTTAATGGAGCTGCCAGTTGAGGACCTGTGAGGCGTCTGTTTCTCAAACTAGACACTCTAATATATTTGTCCTCTTGCTCAGTTGTGCACTGTGGCCTCCCACTCCTCTTTCTATTGTGGTTAGACAGTTTGTGCTGTTCTGTGAAGGGAGTAGTACACAGCGTTGTACGAGATCTTCAATTTTCTTGGCAATTTCTCGCATGGAATAGCCTTCATTTCTCAGAACAAGAATAGACTGACGAGTTTCAGAAGAAAGTTATTTGTTTCTGGCCATTTTGATTCTGTAATCGAACCCACAATTGCTGATGCTCCAGATACTCAACTAGTCTCAAGAAGGCCAGTTGTATTGCTTCTTTAATCAGCACAGCTGAAAAGGGTTTTCTAATGATCAATTAGCCTTTTAAAATGATAAACTCGGATTATTAAACATAACGTGCCATTGGAACACAGGACTGATGGTTGCTGATAATGGGCCTCTGTACGCCTATGTAGACATTCCATTAAAAATCAGCCGTTTCAAGCCACAATAGACATTTACAACATTAACAATGTCTACACTGTATTTCTGATCAATTTGATGTTCTTTTCATGGACAAAAAAAATGCTTTTCTTTCAAAAACAAGGACATTTCTTAGTGAGGCCAAACTTTTGAACGGTAGTGTATATATATTTTTTGTATTAGGTTTATTATTATTAGGGTAGCTTTAGTGTAGCTTAACTTCTTCCAGTTTGATAAAGCTAATAATACAATATATATATATATATATATATATATATATATATATATATATATATATATATATATATATATATATATACACTACCAGTCAAAAGTTTGGACACACCTACTCGTTCAAGGGTTTTTCTTTATTTTTACTATTTTCTACATTGTAGAATAATAGCGAAGACATCAAAACTATAAAATAGCACATACGGAATCATGTAGTAACCAAAAAAGTGTTAAGCAAATCAAATTATATTTGTATATTTGAGAGTCTTCAAATAGCCACCCTTTTCCTTGATGACAACTTTGCACACGCTTGGCATTCTCTCAACCAGCGTCATGAGGTAGTCACCAGGAATGCATTTCAATTAACAGGTGTGCCTTCTTAAAAGTTAATTTGTGGAATTTCTTTCCTTCTTCATGCGTTTGAGCCAATCAGTTGTGTTGTGACAAGGTAGGGGGGTATACAGAAGATAGCCCTATTTGGTAAAAGACCAAGTCCATATTATGGCAAGTACAGCTCAAACAAGCAAAGAGAAACAACAGTCCATCATTACTTTAAGACATGAAGGTCAGTCAATCTGGAAAGTTTCTTCAAGTGCAGTCGCAAAAACCATCAAGTGCTATGATGAAACTGGCTCTCATGAGGACCACCACAGGAAAGGAAGACCCAGAGTTACCTCTGCTGCAGAGGATAAGTTCATTAGAGTTACCAGCCTCAGAAGTTGCAGGCCAAATAAATCCTTCACAGAGTTCAAGTAACAGACACATCTCAACATCAACTGTTCAGAGGAGACTCTGTGAATGAGGCCTCCATGGTCGAATTGCTTCAAAGAAACCACTACTAAAGGACACCAATAATAAGAAAAGACTTGCTTGGGCCAAGAAACACGAGCAATGGACATTAGACCGGTGGAAATCTGTCCTTTGGTCTGATGAGTCTAAATTGGAGATATTTGGTTCCAACCGCCGTGTCTTTGTGAGACTCCGAGTAGGTGAACGGATTATCTCTGCATGTGTGGTTCCCACCGTGAAGCATGGTAGGTGTGATGGTGTGGGGGTGCTTTTCTGGTGACACTGTCAGTGATTTATTTAGAATTCAAGACACACTTAACCAGCATGGCTACCACAGCATTCTGCAGCGATATGCCATCCCATCTGGTTTGCGCTTAGTGGGACTATAATTTGTTTTTCAACAGGACAATGACCCAATACACCTCTGGTGATGGAGTGCTGCATCAGATGACCTGGCCTCCACAATCCCCCGACCTCAACCCAATTGAGATGGTTTGGGATGAGTTGGACCGCAGAGGGAAGGAAAAGCAGTCAACAAGTGCTCAGCATATGTGGGAACTCCTTCAAGACTGTTGGAAAAGCATTCCAGGTGAAGCTGATTGAGAGAATGGCAAGAGTGTGCAAAGCTGTCGTCAAGGCAAAGGGTGGCTATTTGAAGAATCTCAAATATATAAAAATATAATTTGATTTGCTTAACACTTTTTTGGTTACTACATGATTCTGTATGTGCTATTTTATAGTTTTGATGTCTTCGCTATTATTCTACAATGTAGAAAATAGTAAAAAATAAAGAAAAACCCTTGAACGAGTAGGTGTGTCCAAACTTTTGACTGGTTCTGTATATACTGTATATATTTAACTAAAGTTACTACAGTTAACTAAAGTTCACTACATCCAAACTACTTCTTGAAAAATTAATGATCATATGTAAATCTGAAATGTCATAGACTACAAATTGCAACTTTGGGGTAAAATTTTATTAAAATGTAATTTAGCCTATTAAACACAACTATGTTTCAAGTGAGAATTAGGCAGGTCTGGTGCAGAAAAAGAAAGGACATTCTGGCCTACTTCATCCATATTTTGCATAAAGAGTCATCTGTAATTCAAGTAGTTATTTACACCACTACATGGCAAAACTGAAAACACTATCACGTTTTGAATGTAGTTCAACGACCACCAAGCTACTGCAAAATGTAGTTAAATTATTAGTTGAACTACATGTAGTTCACTACTCTCCAACACTGTGTATTACTCATATCTAATATGAGTTTCTACCATTTACTGCATTCTGTTGTTTTGAGTGCAGATGTTATCATACCACAAATAACCTCATCAGAAGTATTGCTTTATGTTCTATGGTGATATCCACTATGTCTTTTCTAATAATTGGAAATAAGAAGAGAATGCCCAAACGTGCAAAGTATCGGCCTGCATTTATTGGTGGGAGGTTATTGAAGGTTTACATTAATTTTTTTCCCTTTTAATTGTCACTATTTTTTATATCCTGAGATATGAACCTTTTACCTGATAACTCAGGATTTATATGTTTTTAATGATGTTTTTAATGTTAATTCAACTTTTTTTAACTGCACATGCTTATCTTCATAAGCATACTGTATGTTAATCTGCCTTGCAAAGGGTTTTCATTACCAACAATGTGATGTCTTCAACTTCCCATCTGTCATTATAAAAGCACATTAGATGCAGTAAGACACCATGTTCTAAAAATTCTAGCAAGCCCTTCTCTTGTACAGTACACATAACATTGATTCAAACCAGACTGTCTGTATTCATTCATTCATTACTAAAAACAATACATAATGACTGAGGATCGAGAAGATGAAGTGCCAAATTGTAGTAGTTAAAAAGCACATTGAAGTCTAGAAATGCAGAAGACAAAAAAGGCCCCTGCGTTTATCTCTAGCGCCTGAGGGGTTCTGTCTGTGGCGACAGGCTCAATGCCGACCACAGACACCTGTGGAATGGGAACTATAGGAGGTAGAGAGTGTCTTGACAGGGTTGAATGCTCCAGTGAGGATAGGCAGTAGAGTATGCCTACATAGAGACTAGGAGAGGATCGGTATTACTGAAAGGGAGAGTACTGTATTCCCCCCTCAGACGCTAGCCAACAAAACCAGTCTGTGTTCAGTGTTCTCAGAGGGCCAGCTGGTCAACTCAGTAAACCACAAAGGCCAGCTAAACTTTCATAACAAGGGAGTTAGTATTATACTAAAATCCTTCAGCTTTTGCCATGGTCTCTTAATGGACGTATTGCATACATTGTGTGAGCTTGCTTCGTTGCCTCTTGATAAACCAGTATTAGTGTTCATCTTGTATGAATGTAAGGCAAATTATGATGTGCAAAATTATGGAGAACAAAACATTTTGTCCCTTTGTCAGTGTGTCCTTAAAATAAGAATCTTTATTATGAATAATTATCTCGCAGGATGCTGTTTTTTTTGTTTTGTGTATCATTGCACTTTTCATGGAAATATATTTGCTATATTTTGTCTTGAAAATTGATGTTTATGGATCAGCAAATTAATGTCAAACAAATGTTTCAGAAACATTATTCATCAACAATTCATACAATCAAATGCATTCTATTGTAACAAAAAAAAAGATATTGGAATTGCAAAAGTGATTCAAGCCAATAAGGTTGATGACCTAGTTAACATAAAGACCATACAAACAAAAATGCCTTACAGTTTTTTAATGCAATTAAAATGGTTGCATCCGTGTTTTGTTACTCTTTCTTGCAAATAAATATTTATTAAAAAGATGATAACAGCTTTGCAATTTGCTGACTTACAGCTGTAATTTCAAGAAACAATTATTGAAATGCATAATACAAAAAATAACGTATACTGTATATTATAACGGATTCTTCACTTGGGGGAAAACACAGGATAATGTCAATCTTACGGGTTATAATGAGATATAGGTGACAATATCATATTATTAAATAATTTGTAATCATCAGGGTAGCGTAGATACAACGATAAGCAAAGCACTGTAATACATTGTACTGTAAATTCCCATCAATAATGTATTGTATGACAGGGTGCGAGCAACTTGAAGTTTGTATCATGCATAACAGCTAAAGCATGAAAATATATGAATCACATATACATATGAGTTCTACTTTACAGTGCTATCTGCAGGTTTCACATTGTTCCTGGTGACTTTACAGTGCTATCCATTGACTTCTTTTGAACCTAAGCTTGTCACCTGCCTTCCCGCCTTTGGGACAACAACTCCCATTGTTAGGGTGGAGACGTGAGGAACTCGTCATTATATACAGACCTCTGGTTGCAGTCGAATTTCTTTACACGGAGGAAAGTATGATGCTTGGGAATTTGCACGTCCCATGTAATGTAAGTTGTAACGATGAGCCTAATTATTGTTTTCTGACACATTCATTTGTTTTCTTTGGCGTGTTTCACATAGCCAGCCATGCAAGTCGTGGCGCATAGTAGGCTATTTACTGTGTGTTGATTGACAACTGAACAGCAAGTGTTGAATAGTTTAGGTCTAACTAACTGAATAAAGTCCATCTACTATATCCCTTTAACATTCATAAATCATGCGACATGGTTATACGTCCATGCCATGGTATCGCATCGGGACAAGTAAACCAAAGGATTTCCTATGTTTCCTTTCCTAGGATGCCGGTGCTTGCCAGACAGTAACGCTAAAGAGAGTGACTCTCGTCTCGTCAGTCAGTAGGCAGGTTTCCATTGACCCAGGTTTATTAGACAAAAGCAATGTCGCAACAAAAAAAAATATTACGCCATGTGTGATGGAAACGGCAGATATAGGATACGTTTTCCAGAGACCTACAAAAATGTTATCCGTTTGACAGGTGGATTTGTCTTTTGTCAAACTTTCTTTATTGCGACAAATGATGATGGAAAAAGTGTTTTAAGAATCAATTATGATTGCCGAATACTTTTGAATGTACGTGGGGCACGTGATGTAATCACGTAACAATAAGCTCCACTCCACATTTAATTCCAAAAAAAATTTATACTATAAAAATAATGTTTCTTTGCAGGACAGTGATTGTCCTGACTTTCAAGAATGCCTGAATTGCTTGGCCTTGCTTTTCTGGTTGGCTGGCAAGTTTCACCATTCAATTATTTCAGATCTACAGGAGTGCAAGTTTCACCACGGCACGGACTAGCCTAGGCAGCCGATAGTGTATGGGCGCTATATCTGTGGGGATATGTTAGGCACATGATAATTATTAGAACATGGCAAATATTAGTATATTATTGCATTCTATCCATGCTGGCTTTCACTGGCTACCTGAGACATGAAACTGATAGGTGGGAGGGCATACAGCTGTCGCCAATATATTAATGTGCAATTTGCCTAAATAGGTAATGGAAACACTTCAACCACAATTTGTTTTTAATTTTTTATATGTGACATCATCATGTTCAGCTGTTTTTATCGACACGATAGTTAAATGGAAACGCACCCTAGCAGGCAATTGTCGCATATTTTTTTTCAATGCAAACTTTATGACTTTTGACAAAAAAATCACTGGACAAGTTAATGGAAACATAGCGAGTGTAGCCTACCGAAGCTCGGTGAGAGAGACCTCATCCAAATTGAGATGGTTTGGGATGAGTCAGACTGCAGAGTGAAGGAAAAGCAGCCAACAAGTGCTAAGCATATGTGGGAACTCCTTCAAGACTGTTGGAAATGAATTCCAGGTGAAGCTGGTTGAGAGAATGCCAAGAGTGTGCAAAGCTATCATCAAGGAAAAGGGTGGCTATATGAGGAATCGCAAATATAAAATATATTTTGATTTGTTGAACACTTTTTTGGTTACTACATGATTCCATAGGTGTTATTTCATAGTTTTGATGTATTCACTATTATTCTACAATGTATAAAATAGTAAAAATAAAGAAAAACCCTTGATTGAGTAGGTGTTCTAAAACTTTTGACCTGTAGTGTATATATTCCTGAGCATTCTTATATAGGTGCATTAAATCCTTACTAACAGATATAGGACAGACACTTCAAAACCTTACTCCTTATGATTGATTTTGTTGGAATACCTACTGAGGTCCTACAATTCAAATTCAAATAGCTAAATGATCCATGGTGTGACCATAAAAAAAAATCAATTTACACTGAACAGAAATATAAACACAACATGTAAAGTTTTTGTCCCATGTTTAATGAGCTGAAATAAAAGATTCTAGACATTTTCCATGTGCACAAAAAGCAAATTTATTTCAATTTAGTGAGTTCCTTTATATGAGCCGTAACTCAGTAAAATCTTTGAAATTGTTGCATTTATATTTTTGTTCAGTATATGTTAGCTTAGTAGAACCCTCCCCCAACGGCTTAGACTTTTAAGGGTAAAAAAAAGTGTGATTTTGAGAGCGAAAACCTGAAAAAACTGGGAAAAGAGAACTGGAAAAACAAAACCTTTAATTTATTTTCAAGATATTGTGGGCTATTTACTTAATTTTTCTGTTTTAATAAAATACATAATTTGAAGAACAAACATCATTGTGGCAATTCATACAGTGCCTTGCAAAAGTATTTATCCCCCTTGGCGTTTTTCCTATTTTGTTGCAACCTGTCATTTAAATAGATTTTTATTTGGATTTCATGTAATGGACATACACAAAATAGTCAAAATTGGTGAAGTGAAATGAAAAAAATAACTTGTTTAAAAAAATTCTAAAAAATAAATAACGGAAAAGTGGTGCGTGCATATGTACTATGAAGCCCCTAAATAAGATCTGGTGCAACCAATTAACTTCAGAAGTCACATAATTAGTTAAATAAAGTCCACCTGTGTGCATTCTAAGTGTCACATGATCTGTCACATGATCTCAGTATATTTACACCTGTCCTGAAAGGCCCCAGAGTCGGCAACACCACTAAGCAAGCGGCACCATGAAGACCAAGGAGCTCTCCAAACAGGTCAGGGACAAAGTTGTGGAGAAGTACAGATCAGGGTTGGGTTATCAAAAAATATCTGAAACTTTGAACATCCCACAGAGCACCATTAAATCCATTATTAAAAAATGGAAAGAATATGGCACCACAACAAACCTGCCAAGAGAGGGCCGCCCACCAAAACTCACAGACCAGGCAAGGAGGGCATTAATCAGAGAGGCAACAAAGAGACCAAAGATAACCCTGAAGGAGCTGCAAAGCTCCACAGCGGAGATTGGAGTATCTGTCCATAGGACCACTTTAAGCCGTACACTCCACAGAGCTGGGCTTTACGGAAGAGTAGCCAGAAAAAAGCCATTGCTTAAAGAAAAAAATAAGCAAACGCGTTTGGTGTTCGCCAAAAGGCATGTGGGAGACTCCCCAAACATATGGAAGAAGGTACTCTGGTCAGATGAGACTAAAATTCAGCTTTTTGGCCATCAAGGAAAACGCAATGTCTGGTGAAAACCCAACACCTCTCATCACCCCGAGAACACCATCCCCACAGTGAAGTATGGTGGTGGCAGCATCATGCTGTGGGGATGTTTTTCATCAGCAGGGACTGGGAAACTGGTCAGAATTGAAGGAATGATGGATGGCGCTAAATACAGTCCCAGAGATTTGAGACTGGGACGGAGGTTCACCTTCCAGCAGGGACGCATGGCTCAGGGACGCATATTGCTAAAGCAACACTCGAGTGGTTTAAGGGGAAACATTTAAATGTCTTGGAATGGCCTAGTCAAAGCCCAGACCTCAATCCAATTGAGAATCTGTGGTATGACTTAAAGATTGCTGTACACCAGCGGATCCCATCCAACTTGAAGGAGCTGGAGCAGTTTTGCCTTGAAGAATGGGCAGAAATCCCAGTGGCTATATGTGCCAAGCTTATAGAGACATATCCTAAGAGACTTGCAGCTGTAATTGCTGCAAAACGTGGCTCTACAAAGTATTGACTTTGGGGGGTTGAATAGTTATACACACTCAAGTTTTCTGTTTTTTTTGTATTATTTCTTGTTTGTTTCACAAAAAAATATATTTTACATCTTCAAAGTGGTAGGCATGTTGTGTAAATCAAATGATACAAACCCCCCAAAAATAAATTTTAATTCCAGGTTGTAAGGCAACAAAATAGGAAAAATGCCAAGGGGGGTGAATACTTTTTGCAAGCCACTGTATCTTGCAGCAAAACTGTAAATAAGACTTTAATCTCAAGAGAAGACAGGTTAAATGTTAAAAAAGGTTTAATGTTCTCTTACTTAGAAGATAGTCCTGATCATATAGGCCTATGACCTAGACGACATACAAAACAACTAACAAAACTCTGAATTCATACATTTTCAGTAATACAAATGGTAAAGTCATGTCTTTCTACACAATACAACAACTCATTTTTCCAATCTGGGAGGTAAACTCGATAAAGTATTCAGATGGAATCAAGGCATCAGAGGCCACCAAAATAGAGCTCCTTCAGGAGAAAAAAAAATGGGTTAACCCCCCCAGACCCCCCTTTGCTCAGGGACGCATGGCTGGCTATGTTTTTTATTTGGCTGGCTACTCTATGTATTTGTGCAAAAAACACTGCCAAAGTGTGCCTACGGTCTCTAGGCTTCCTCTGTGTACCTTTTGTTGGTGAACTCGGCTTTGATAAGGGGTTCAAAGCCATGTTTCCTACGTTGTTGCAAGTAGAGCAGCAGGACGAGTAGAAGAACCAGGAGACCCAGGAAAACACCACCCAGAGTGGACCCCAGCACAAACACAAATCCACCATCTGTAGCTGAGGATAGAAGAAGAAGAGATTTAATGCAACAAAGATCTTTATCAAAGTGTTCTTATTTCATTGACCTGCTAATAAAACAAAAGAAAATACGATTATTTAATTGCAAAGTTGTCTGTGAAAATCACCGACCATCGAGTTCAATGGCATAAGAATATCCCAGTTGATCAGAAGCCACGTAAACCTCCTCATTGGTCACAGGAGGGAAGAATGGCACCATGTTATAATGTCTGTTGTGACCAATGGGAGCCATCTCATCTGGGAAACTGGAGTTTGGCGGAACAGACCTCCTCATCCACTCATCGAAAATGGCATCAGTGAAAGCATGGAGCACCTATAGCGAGAGTGTTATGTAACTGTAAAACATTTTTTGCATCGTCTGCACAGAAATCTGACCAAGTGCCAAATACTTTACATTATCTCACATGAAAGTCAAATACATGGACTCATAGGCAACCACACAGACTAGATAATTACCAGAAAGATGGGGTCATTGGCTGCAGCGTGAGACCGAGCACTGGTTCCACTGAGGAAGGAGTGGACCAGGTTGTGCAGGTTGTTCACTGAGGAGTCAAGCGCCGCCTCTCCATCTGGCTTGTCATAGCCTTCAAGAGAATTCCTGTACAGGAGAAGTCACAAACAATGCAATTTAGAGAGTTTGACTTGACTTCATTGAATAACACCCTATAGGTGAGTGTGTAAGGTCAATGTGAACCGTTTAGGTTGCCTGAAGCTGAAGGTAGAGTTAATATAGTAGGGAGCGTTGTCAAAGTCTCTGAGGTTTAGACAGCTCCTGACATCACTCATGGTCGGCAGACTCATGTTGGTCCTCGCTCCTCCCATCTGACCTCTCCTTATACGTCCCTCACTGGTCCCATTACACAGAGTGACCAGGCGGTTATAGTCATCCATGCTGGGGAGGGGGAAAGATTCAAGCAACATTTTAAGGGACAGTGAGTCTGGCAAAAAAAAGAAAACATGATGAACATGTACCCAGTAGTATAACAACCAGCATAGGTGCACAAAGCATAAACAGCACAGGTATATGATATACATACAGGGCTGGTTTCGTAGACATTAATTAAGCCTTGTCCTGGATTTAAAATGCACTTTCAATGGAAATCCTTCAGTAAACATGTTTTTAGTCCAGGATTAGGCTTAATCTGTTTCTAGGAAACATGCCCACAATGTTTTAAACACATTTCTATCCAACAACGCACCTGTCACACACCACCCCCCAATTGGAGAACCTGGACTGGTTACTGATGAGGGAGGAGTCATCTGGGTTGTGCCCCCCCAGGAGGGAGTCTGTACAGACGTCACACTCAGTCTGCCCTGTGGCAAAGTTCCAGAATGGAACAGCAAAGTTCTCATTGCCAGTCAGTCTCTGCAGAAGAGAGGAAACTTTTACTTTTACTCTCATCAATGTTTGAAGCTATTTTGTTCTTCATTCCTCAGCATTTTATTTCACTCTTACCTGCAGGTCTCTCTCCAGACTGAGGAGGTGGTATCTGTGCCAGGTGACGAACGCTGGTCCTTTGTGGGAAAAGTCAATGGCCTTGAACGGACGACCTGGACCTACAGAAGGAACAAATAAGGTTGTTTATGAGCAACTTCTGAATGTTCTCTTCTGCTAGCTTTCCAGTACATAGAGAGTCATATATAACTCACAACTAGTAAGTAACATAGCAAGTGAGTCATTTATAACATTTAACTTTCATTTTCATTCATGTTTCAACCAAAAAGGAATTAGTTGGTGTTTTACCTAAAAGTGTGTCTCTGACAGAGTAGTAGTGCTGCCATGTAAAGAAGTTGTAGATGGAGATGTTGGAGAACTGGGGCTGGGTTCCATTGGGCCCCAGCAGGTCCAGCCAGTGCTGTGTGGCAATGACATAGTCTGGGTGGGTGGTGTTCTTGGCCCGGTCCAACACATCCAGGAACTCCTGGAGCTCAGCTGGAGTCAGAGAGTGGATGTTCTTCCTCACCACCGGGGATTTACGCACGTCACAGTTTGGTCCTTTCCAGCCGAATTTACACTGGCCACAGTCAAAGCCACCAAAGTTACCTAGACACAGGGAGGGAATATAGGCCAAATATAAACCAAACCATGTCAAGACTATGGGAATGGTCAAGAAATGTGGTTTTCTGTAAATAAATCTGATTGGAATAAATGTGAGAAATTAATACATTAATATGATAAATGTATCTATGATATGTTATTGTCAAATACATGCAGTTCAACCATCAATTTTAGGGTAATTATATGGTCTCAAAGTTCACCCAACAGTCTTGAAATATTTTACATACTTCTTCCCAATAATCACAATTTATAAAGGCAATTTAACATTGATTACCCTTTAACAATGAATTATAATGTGATCTAAACAAAACATATTTAATGCAATTTTAAACACTGATTTGCTATTAACACTTAAATGTAACATTTATTAATATGTTACTTACCAGAGCACCTGCATGTCTGATTGAAGAATTTGGTTGGCCACCTTTCTCGATCATCAACATTTCTCAACCTATATGGTCCACCCCAGGGTTTGGTACTGACTCTGATGTCGGAGCAGTTTCCTCGTCCAGATAAAAGTCCACAAATGTTAGCAGGGTCAGAGCCGAGGGCAGGGCAGCACTGCTTTGAGACGATCCCTTCCACCGTGCTACACACTCGAGGAAACTGAGCCTCTGTAGAACCAGACCATGTCACAAAACAGACCAACCCCAGCACAAGAGCCCTCATCGTCTTCAACACTGCTGTAATCTTCTACCTTCTGCCTAAAAAAATCGATTTGTACACCAGTTCACAGTAATGCTTAATTAGTTACTTCCTCCAAAAGCTCAATTAGTTTCTCCAAAAGTGCATGGAATTAAATATGTAACGCTCCTCAGTAGTGTATTCAACATTTGGCTACAGCCATAGATGTTAACTAGGAGCCAGCCTGAGAGTAGACTGTGTTCCGGTCGGTCTCATCAGCTTTAACAAAGCCTCCAATTCATGTGCTCTCTTTAAGGATGGGCAGAAAGGATTAAGGTCTTGTGGTAGTCACCTGACACCAGACAACTATGAGCTTGACTCATACCAGAGAAATGCCTCAGGCCAAAATACATGGAGTGTTGGTAAGAGCATCAGTGAACTACAATTTAAAAAAAAGTATAACTATCATGATAACCTTCTTATAACTATAATCTAGTCATCAATTCTACTTAGAGTAATTTCTCATTTATAAGGTTGTTTTTGCCAGATATGAAATCCACAGTAGACTGATTTGATATGGCATTTGCATAATTACAGATATGATTTTTGGTTTCCTGTTCTTTTCCCTCTTTATCACATGACATATCATACATACAGTTGATGTCGGAGGTTTACATACACTTAGGTTGGAGTCATTAAAACTCGTTTTTCAACCACTCCACAAATGTATTGTTAACAAACTATAGTTTTGGCAAGTTGGTTAGGACATCTACTTTGTGAATGACACAAGCCATTTTTCCAACAATTGTTTACAGACAGATTATTTCACTTATAATTCACTGTATCACATTTCCAGTGGGTCAGAAGTTTATATACACTAAGTTGACTGTGCATTTAAACATCTTGGAAAATTCCAGAAAATGATGTCATGGCTTTAGAATCTTCTGATAGGCTAATTGACATCATTTGAGTCAATTGGAGGTGTACCTGTGGATGTATTTCAAGGTCTACCTTCAAACTCAGTGTCTCTTTGCTTGACATCATGGGAAAATCAAAAGAAATCAGCCAAGACCTCAGAAAAAAATTGTAGACCTCCACAAGTCTGGTTCATCCTTGGAAGCAATTTCCAAACGCCTGAAGGTACCACGTTCATCTGTACAAATAATCAGCCGTCATACCGCTCAGGAAGGAGCACGTGAAGCACGGGGGTGGCAGCATCATGCTGTGGGGGTGCTTTGCTGCAGGAGAGACTGGTGCACTTCATAAAATAGATGGCATCATGAGGAAGGAAATGTATGTGGATATATTGAAGCAACATCTGAAGACATCAGTCAGGAAGTTAAAACTTGGTCGCAAATGGGTCTTCCAAATGGACAATGACCCCAAGCATACTTCCAAAGTTGTGGCAAAATGGCTTAAGGACAACAAAGTCAAGGTATTGGAGTGGCCATCACAAAGCCCCGACATCAATCCTATAGAACATTTGTGGGCAGAACTGAAAAAGCGTGTGCGATCAAGGAGGCCTACAAACCTGACTCAGTTACACCAGCTCTGTCAGGAGGAATGGGCCAAAATTCACTCAACTTATTGTGGGAAGCTTGTGGAAGGCTACCCAAAACGTTTGACCCAAGTTAAACAATTTAAAGGCAATGCTACCAAATACTAATTGAGTGTATGTAAACTTCTGACCCACTGGGAATGTGATGAAATAAATAAAAGCTGAAATAAATAGTTCTCTCTACTATTATTCTGACATTTCACATTCTTAAAATAAAGTGGTGATCCTAACTGACCTAAAACAGGGAATTTTTACTAGGATTAAATGTCAGGAATTGTGAAAAACAGAGTTTAAATGTATTTGGCTAAGGTGTATGTAAACCTCCGACTTCAACTGGATAACCCTAAATCCTTTAAATCATGATAGCCTAATCATATCGTGTGTCTATACTGTATTACTAAGAATGATTTTTCTCAACTCCACTGTGGTCCTCTGTAGCTCAGCTGGTAGAGCACGGCGCTTGTAACGCCAGGGTAGTGGGTTCGATCCCCGGGACCACCCATACACAAAGATGTATGCATGCATGACTGTAAGTCGCTTGGGATAAAAGCGTCTGCTAAATGGCATATTATTATTATTATATTATATTATTAAAAAGTCATCAACTGATTGTTGGGTTCGTCTGAGAACCAAGCATTCTTTGTTCTGTGGGAGGAGCTCCAAACACATCAATGAAGGCATGTGATGTTTAGTACGTCAGTGAAGAAATAGCTGATGTGCTTGTATCATTAGCTAGACATTCCCTACCCCCTGTTACCTATGATCTGGCATGTGACTGTTGAATGATGAGGGAAAAGTCACATTGCCAATCACACTGGGCATGAATACCTACACACATATACTGCCATAAGGGAATGAGATTTTTTAAAAAATCTAAAACTGAATTGAATCTAAAACTGAATCCAAAATATCCTAAATCGAAAAATTACATCTAATTCAATGTAACCTTGTAGAAACAATGTGCCGGTATTGTAACACCTTTAACTATTGTCATAAAGAAATATACAATAATATGTTGTTTACTTTAAAAGCTTACAATCATATTTACTCTCAGCAAGTCTACCTAGTTGTTGAATTAATTAAAGTCAACATTTTATGGACCTAATTTAAGAAATCAATAGAAAGAAGGAAAATAGCCCCTGAAAGAATCCCCTTTGTGTACCTGTTCATTTCTCCTACAAGTTCCTTATACAACACATACTATGAGGTTCACTGCACTTAACAGGATTAGCCAGTAAGAATCCTGGAAGAAGCCAAATGGAATGTGTTTGTTGAAATATGTAAAGATGTCAATTAAGAAGTAAACCATGCAGTTATTTTATAACTGTATTGTATGAAACTTGAAAACAAATGGAGACAGGAAAAATACATTGGAATTGGAATCAGAATGAAAGGATGTCGAATCCGCTTTTATTCTCAAACATAGACTACATTTTTGTCCCGAAATCATTCATAGAACAGGCACTGAAAAGAACAGGCACTAGGTTTAGTAAAGATTCAGTATATATTCATTATTCTGTATAGGTTAATCCCTTGTAAATTATTCTTATTGACTGAATAGACATATGACTGTGCTCAAACATTCTACCCTCAGGATTTTATGTTGACGAAATAAGTACTTTCCTGAGTTATGTTTCAATTGATTTTCTTAGTAGGACCATTTATTAAAATAACATGAAAATTGCTTACAGGCATAATCAGATAAACTGTGGGCTTACTGTTAGCTACTGTTCGGCTTTAGTTCAAGAGTTGTCTGTGTACTTTCTATTGTATTGTATTGAGGGTTTAAAGCCACGCTGTCTTCACCGGTCGGCAGATGAATGTTGGTCCTCCTATCTGACCTCTCCTTATACGTCCCTCACTGGTCCCATTACACAGAGTGACCATGCGGTTATATTCATCCAGGCTGGGAGAAAAGACATGGTAGTTAATTGTAATATTTAAAAAAAACTGTAATTTGAGTCATTTTTACATTTACATTTGAGTCATTTAGCAGACGCTCTTATCCAGAGTGACTTACCGTTAGTGAGTGCATACATTTTTCATACTGGCCCCCCATGGGAATCAAACCCACAACCCTGGCGTTGCAAGCGCCATGCTCTACCAACTGAGCTACAGTCATGAATGCTGATTGGCTGAAATAGCATTTAATCTGTGTGTATATCAGACAATATACTACGGTATGAAAAATACTAGTTTACTGTTCTATTTATCTTGGTAACCAGTTTATAATAGCAATAAGAGACCTCAGGGGTTTGTGGTATATGGCCAATTAATCTCAGTTAACTCAGAACTAAAGTCTTGCGTAATTGGTCAGATGCTCGATTCGGAACCGGAAGGAAGAGCTCCACCCTCTCTCTTTGCAAGTTAAGGGCAAGTCTATGGGCCAAATGTTCCCTCCCCATCCGAAATTCAAAAGATGCTAACACCTGCGAAATCGTGATTTGTCCAATGCACTGGAACTAATGCTGTTCGTTATCTCACACATCCCATTGTATTATGACAGATCTATAGTACCATTTATGTTTACATTGTCTGTACACGAGATATGAATTAAGCAATAAGGACTGTTCTTAAGCACGACGCAATGCAAGTATACAGCCTGGATACCGATGTGGTATTTTGGCCATGTAACGCAAACCCCTGTGGTGCCTTATTGCTATTATGAACTGGTTACCAACGTAAATAGAACAGTAAACAACTATTCTTGCGTCATACCTGTGGTATATTGTCTGAGCATCCAATCAGCATCCAGGACCCAAACTACCCAGTTTATAACAGGAAATATACCACAGCTAAGGGCTGTTCTTATGCATCACACGGCGTAAGCATCTGCCTCTGGTGCCAAAGGTTGCATGTTTGAATCCAACGATAGAAAGTTGTTTTTGAAATTTTTGTTTTACGCCTATCCCAAACCTTAACACTTACCTTAACCATTTTAACTTAAAATTTGGAGTTAATGGCTTAACTTAACCTTAAACACTTCGAAATTTGACATTTGGAACAACTTCGAAATTTGATGTTTGAGAAACATTGGATGAACGTCTAATTCTAACATGAGACTGTGAGAGCTTGTTGCACACACACACACACACACACACACACACACACACACACACACACACACACACACAGAAAGACAGAGTCAAAGAAACTCATTTTCATCAAAACACAAAACACCAAACACCATAATAGGAAAGTTACTGTAGATGAAGAAACAGCAACCATCAAAATACTAATTTTTCTCCTACAATTTTGGAAATCTAATTAACTTAATAAAAAAATCCCCATCAAAATCCATCTGTTTAAGCTAGAGATACAATACATATACACAAGTATGTGAACACCCCTTCAAATTAGTGAATTCGGCTATTTCAGCCACACCGTTGCTGAGAGGTGTATAAAATCGAGCAAACAGCCATGCAATCTCCATAGACAAACTTTGGCAGTAGAATGGCCCGTACTGAAGAGCTCAGTGACTTTCAAAGTGGCACTGTAATAGGAAGCCAACAAGTCAGTTCGGCAAATGTCTGCCCTGCTAGAGCTGCCCCGGTCAATGGTAAGTGCTGTTATTGTAAAGTGGAAATGTCTAGGAGCAACAACGGTTCAACCGCGAAGTGGTAGGCCACACAACCGCACAGAATGGGTCCGCCGAGTGCTGATGAAATGGGTTTCCATGGTCGAGCAGCCGCACACAAGCCTAAGATCACTATACGCAACGCCAAGCGTCGGCTGGAGTGGTGTAAATCTTGCCACCACTGGACTCTGGAACAGTGGAAACGCGTTCTTTGGAGTGATGAATCACATTTCACCATCTGGTAGTCCGAAGGACGAATCTGCGTTTGGGGGATGCCAGGAAACGCTACCTGCCTGAATGCATAGTGCCAACTGTAAAGTTTGGTGGAGGAGGAATAATGGTCTGGGGCTGTTTTTCATGGTTCGGGCTAGGCCCCTTAGTTCCAGTGAATGGAGATCGATGTGGAAGTACTTGACTGGCCTGCACAGAGCTCTGACCTCAACCCCATCAAACACCTTTGGGATGAATTGGAACGCCGACTGCGAGCCAGGCCTAATCGCCCAACATCAGTGCTTGACCTCACTAATGCTCTTGTGGCTGAATAGAAGCAAGTCCCCACAGCATTAATGCCCATGATTTTGGAATGAGGTGTTCGACGAGCAGGTGTCCACATACTTTTGGTCATGTAGTGTATCAGTTTTTTTGCATGGGCTGCATCTCAATCCACCAATTCCGCCGATATCGCCCTTCCGCATCTGGGGTGAAAGGTAGCGCTAGAGAGGTATTTGTCAGAACATGAGACATCCTGAAAATCGGTCATCTCACGAAGAACTTCTAAAGCGTCCGAACGGTTTGGCCTAATAAAAACTATTATGCACATGAGGCTGCTGAGCGGAGGACGGCACATAATAATAGCTGGAATGGAGTGAATGGAATGGCATCAAACACAGGTAAACCATGTGTTTGATGTGTTCGATACCATTTCATTTTTTCGGTTCCAGCCATTACTATGAGCCCGTCCTCCCCAATTAAGGTGCCACCAGCCACCTGTGCTATTACGACCACTCTGTGGAAAGATGAGACTTGACAGGACTGGTCTGAAGTCGATACAGGCTCTTCTGCCAACTTCTGTCTGTAGCGTCCGAACAGTTTTGGGCTACACACCTCTGTGGAATGGTGAGTCTCTCACAAACACGTACTGTATATGTTCGTACTGTATATATCAGTACAGGTAAGATGGCACTGACAGACATGGCAGCTCTGCTTCTAGCTCCTAAGCAACTTTGCAGTATTGAGTTTTTTTGTGTGTTATTTCTTACATTATTAGCCCAGAACGTTTTTTTGTGTTATTACATACAGCCGGAAATAACTTTTTCATATCAGAGTGGCGGTAATTCACCAGCATTACAACCAGGAATACGACTTTCCCGAATTGGATCCTTTGTTTGTACCCCCCAGGGCAATTGAACTTATCCCAGAGGCTGCTCCAAGACGCCGCGAGCGGAGAAGAGGTATTCGGAGTGGACTTCTAGTCCGACTCGGGAGGAGTGCACACCATCCACCGCTTCCGAGTATATTACTCGCTAATGTTCAGTCTCTGGACAATAAAGTAGACGAGCTCAGGGCGAGGATCTCCTTCCATAGAGACATCAGGGACTGTAACATACTCTGTTTCACGGAATCATGTCTTTGTCCATACAGCCAGCTGGGTTCTCAGTACTTCGCGCAGACAGGAATAAAGAACTCTCCGCGAAGAAGAAGGGAGGTGGTGTATGTTTCATGATTAACTACTCATGGTGTGATTGTGATAACATACAGAAACTCAAGTCCTTTTGTTCACCCAACCTAGAATACCTCACAATCAAATGCCGACCGTATTACCTCCCAAGAGAATTCCCTTCGGTTATAGTCACAGCCGTGTATATTCCCCCTCAAGCCGATACCACAACGGCCCTCAAGGAACTACACTGGACTTTATGCAAACTGGAAACCACATATCCTGAGGCCGCAGTTATTGTAGCTGGGGATTTTAACAAAGCAAATTTGAGGAAAACGCTACCGAAGTTCTACCAACACATTGACTGTAGTACTCGCTCTGGGAAAACACTCGACCACTGCTACTCCCCCTTTCGAAATGCCTACAAGGCCCTCCCCCGCCCTCCCTTCGGCAAATCAGATCACAACTCCATTCTGTTCCTCCCTTCCTATAGACAGAAACTCAAACAGGAAGTACCCGTGCTAAGGTCTATTCAACGCTGGTCTAACCAATCGGAATCCATGCTTCAAGATTGTTTTGCTCATGCGGACTGGGATATGTTCCGGGTAGCCTCTGAAAATAACATTGACGTATACATGGACACGGTGACTGAGTTTATCAGGAAGTGTATAGGGGATGTTGTTCCCACTGTGACTATTAAAACCTACCCAAACCAGAAACAGTGGATAGATGGCAGCATTCGTGCAAAACTGAAATCGCGAACAACTGCATTTAACCATTGCAAGGTGACTGGGAATATGGTTGAATACAAACAGTGTATTCCCTCTGTAAGGCAATCAAACAGGCAAAACGTCAGTACAGAGACAAAGTGAAGTCACAATTCAACGGCTCAGACATGAGACGTATGTGGCAGGGTCTACAGACAATCACGGATTACAAAGGGAAAATCAGCCACGTCGCAGACACCGACGTCTTGCTCCCGGACAAGCTAAACACCTTCTAACCCTCGCAAGGCTGCCGGCCCAGACGGCATCCCTAGCCGCGTCCTCAGAGCATGCGCAGACCAGCTGGCTGGAGTGTTTACGGATATATTCAATCTCTCCCTATCCCAGTCTGCTGTCCCCACTTGCTTCAAGATGTCCAAAATTGTTCCTGTACCCAAGAAAGCAAAACTAACTGAACTAAATGACTATCGCCCTGTAGCACTCACCTCTGTCATCATGAAGTGCTTTGAGAGGCTAGTTAAGGATCATATCACCTCTACCTTACCTGACACCCTAGACCCACTTCAATTTGCTTACCACCCCAATAGATCCACAGACGATGCAATCGCCATCGCATTGCACACTGCCCTATCCCATCTGGACAAGAGGATACCTACGTAAGAATGCTGTTCTAAACAAGCGTTTCGCTACACCTGCAATAACATCTGCTAAAAATGTGTATGTGACAAATAAAACTTGATTTGATTTTGATTTGTTTTGCTCTAGGATGCCCACAAGCCTCACAAGACTTGTCTGAAGGTCCCCGGTACCAGTTTAAAACATGAATGGAATTATACAGTGGGGAAAAAAAGTATTTAGTCAGCCACCAATTGTGCAAGTTCTCCCACTTAAAAAGATGAGAGAGGCCTGTAATTTTCATCATAGGTACACGTCAACTATGACAGACAAATTGAGAAAAAAAAATCCAGAAAATCACATTGTATGATTTTTAATGAATTTATTTGCAAATTATGGTGGAAAATAAGTATTTGGTCACCTACAAACAAGCAAGATTTCTGGCTCTCACAGACCTGTAACTTCTTCTTTAAGAGGCTCCTCTGTCCTCCACTCGTTACCTGTATTAATGGCACCTGTTTGAACTTGTTATCAGTATAAAAGACACCTGTCCACAACCTCAAACAGTCACACTCCAAACTCCACTATGGCCAAGACCAAAGAGCTGTCAAAGGACACCAGAAACAAAATTGTAGACCTGCACCAGGCTGGGAAGACTGAATCTGCAATAGGTAAGCAGCTTGGTTTGAAGAAATCAACTGTGGGAGCAATTATTAGGAAATGGAAGACATACAAGACCACTGATAATCTCCCTCGATCTGGGGCTCCACGCAAGATCTCACCCCGTGGGGTCAAAATGATCACAAGAACGGTGAGCAAAAATCCCAGAACCACACGGGGGGACCTAGTGAATGACCTGCAGAGAGCTGGGACCAAAGGAACAAAGCCTACCATCAGTAACACACTACGCCGCCAGGGACTCAAATCCTGCAGTGCCAGACGTGTCCCCCCGCTTAAGCCAGTACATGTCCAGGCCCGTCTGAAGTTTGCTAGAGTGCATTTGGATGATCCAGAAAAGGATTGGGAGAATGTCATATGGTCAGATATAACTTTTTGGTAAAAACTCAACTCGTCGTGTTTGGAGGACAAAGAATGCTGAGTTGCATCTAAAGAACACCATACCTACTGTGAAGCATGGGGGTGGAAACATCATGCTTTGGGGCTGTTTTTCTGCAAAGGGACCAGGACGACTGATCCGTGTAAAGGAAAAAATGAATGGGGCCATGTATCGTGAGATTTTGAGTGAAACCTCCTTCCATCAGCAAGGGCATTGAAGATGAAAGTGGCTGGGTCGAAGGAGTGGCTTCGTAAGAAGCATTTCAAGGTCCTGGAGTGGCCTAGCCAGTCTCCAGATCTCAACCCCATAGAAAATCTTTGGAGGGAGTTGAAAGTCCGTGTTGCCCAGCGACAGCCCCAAAACATCACTGCTCTAGAGGAGATCTGCATGGAGGAATGGGCCAAAATACCAGCAACAGTGTGTGAAAACCTTGTGAAGACTTACAGAAAACGTTTGACCTGTGTCATTGCCAACAAAGGGTATATAACAAAGTATTGAGAAACTTTTGTTATTGACCAAATACTTATTTTCCACCATAATTTGCAAATAAATTCATTAAAAATCCTACAATGTGATTTTCTGTATTTTTATTTCTCATTTTGTCTGTCATAGTTGACGTGTACCTATGATGAAAATTACAGGCCTCTCTCATCTTTTTAAGTGGGAGAACTTGCACAATTGGTGGCTGACTAAATACTTTTTCCCCCCACTGTATATGGAGATAGTTTAGTGCCTACAAAAGGGGTTAAATACATGTAAAAAATGTGTTTCCTGATCTTTCTTATATCTCTCAGATATACTGTAGGACAGACACTTCAGAACAAATTTCCCTTTCATTTTTTTTGGGGGTGGGACTATCTGTCATTCCATGTAGTGAATCTGTTATTCAATGCATTTCAATGAGCTAATAGCAGTAATGCCAAATTCAGTGTTTAATAAAATATTTTTTAAATATATTTTTTGATACCTTAAGGGGTCTTACAATTCAAAATCAGATAGCTAAATGATCCTTGGTATGACCATCTTAAAACAATTCCATATGTTAGTTTAGTTTAGTAGAACCCCCCTGCCTTAGCAGCATTTCCCTAACTCAGTCCTGGGGACCCCAAGGGGTGCCGTTTAATTTATTTTTACACTACACAGCTTATTCAAATAATCAAATATTGATGATTAATTGATTATTTCAATCAGCTGTGTAGTTCTGGGGCAAAAAACAAAACATGCACCCCTTGGGGTCCTGGGCGGCAGGTAGCTTAGTGGTTAAGAGCGTTGTGCCAGAAACCGAAAGGTCACTGGTTCTAATCCCCGAGCCGACTAGGTGAAAAATCTGTCGATGTGCCCTTGAGCAAGGCACTTAACCCTAATTGCTCTTGTAAGTCGCTCTGGATAAGAGCGTCTGCTAAATGACGTAAGATGTAAACGTAAGCACAGAGTTTGGGAAACCCTGCTCTAGAGGGTTAAGAAACAGTGCCCATCAAAATACTCATTTATTTATGTCAGCTTAGCCGCATACATTCAGTATTGTGACACAAATTGCTCCAGACCTGTCACACACCACCCCCCAATTGGAGAACCTGGATTGGTTACTGATGAGGGAGGAGTCATCTGGGTTGTGCCCCCCCAGGAGGGAGTCTGTACAGACGTCACACTCGGTCTGCCCCGTGGCAAAGTTCCAGAATGGAACAGCAAAGTTCTCATTCTAGGAAGCTGACATTTTCCCAAGTACATATTCATATTGTGTAAATAAATACAACAATTAAATGACCTTTACACCCTTACCTGCAGATCTCTCTCCAGGCTGAGTATGTGGTATCTGTGCCAATTTATAAAGGCAGGTCCTTTGTGGGAGAAATCAACGTCCAGTTGCTAGAACAGGTGAAACATTCTAGTCTTAGAAGTGCAATCATATCCATAGAAGTTGAATTGTTCAACATTGTGCACATGTAAATGATTGTCATTATAATGTATTGTTTGTGTTTGCTTGTTTGTTTGTTTTTGAGTGATGGCTCACATTCCCCAAGGAGTATCTCTGACAGAGTAGTAGTGCTGCCATGTAAAGAAGTTGTAGATGGAGATGTTGGAGAACTGGGGCTGGGTTCCATTGGGCCCCAGCAGGTCCAGCCAGTGCTGTGTGGCAATGACATAGTCTGGGTGGGTGGTGTTCTTGGCCCGGTCCAACACATCCAGGAACTCCTGGAGCTCAGCTGGAGTCAGAGAGTGGATGTTCTTCCTCAACACCGGGGATTTACGCACGTCACAGTTTGGTCCTTTCCAGCCGAACTTACACTGGCCACAGTCAAAGCCACCAAAGTTACCTAGACACAGGGAGGGAATATAGGTCATAGCTTATAGCTATACTGTAAAACATACTAATACACTTTTTATATTTACTTAATGCGTGGGAAAAAATAAAAATAAAATACAGATATCTTAGAAGTGTGCAGTTTAACATTTTCAACATTATAATTTAATAATTTCAGTACTTACTGAAGCACCTCCAAGTTTGATTAAAACATGTAGTGTAGTTGGCCACCTTTCATGGTCATCTCGGTTTCTCATTCGAATTGGTCCACCCAATTTTGGTTTGGTACTGACTCTGATGCCGGAGCAGTTTCCTCGTCCAGATAAAAGTCCACACATGTTAGCAGGATCAGAGCCGAGGGCAGGGCAGCACTGCTTTGAGACGATCCCTTCCACCGTGCTACACACTCGAGGAAACTGAGCCTCTGTAGAACCAGACCATGTCACAAAACAGACCAACCCCAGCACAAGAGCCCTCATCGTCTTCAACACTGCTGTAATCTTCTACCTTCTGCCTAAAAAATCGATTTTGTACACCAGTTCACAGCAATGATGTGGTCAATAAGTTCCAATAATACACAGAGATGGAACTAATTCAATTTGATGGTCTTCGTCTTTCCCATTTTCCAGAAAATAAATCTTCAAGGCTCACTTTGGAATTTCCAACCAATTCAGCACAATGACAGATAGCATTGACAGAGGCCTCCAGGCCTACAAGAAGTTCAACCGCTCTTCCCAGGAATAATTGTGTTAGCCAACTAAGATTTCTATGGACAAGTGAAACAAATACCCACACGGTGTCTTTTTAGAGCCCAGGTAACAATGTTGTCAGTATGTTTGCACAATGCTCGCCCTCAATTAAAGATCCTGTGGTAGCAGATGAGATGCACAGTAACCGAAAAGAAAAACAAGTGAACCTCCAGACAATTT
The DNA here is from genome assembly GCF_020615455.1 of Coregonus clupeaformis. Taxonomy (NCBI): domain Eukaryota; kingdom Metazoa; phylum Chordata; class Actinopteri; order Salmoniformes; family Salmonidae; genus Coregonus; species Coregonus clupeaformis. The sequence goes on from NC_059231.1 coordinate 1,775,613, forward strand.
ATTCGATTTTTTTCCTCATATAATTCATCTGATACCCAATCCACAGAGATACCACAGTAGCAAGCTATTTTACATCATTCACACCACGCTCAACTCTACCACTGCTTTCTAAGACTGCCCTCTGACAGCAGGTATAAACTTCAACCTCAACTTTGGTGCCTTTACAGCAAAAATGCGTAGTTCAGTAGGAGTTTCATCATAAACAATTTGAACATTTGAAATAACTTGTATCATCTAATTCTACCGTTCTCTGTTTACTGTTATCGGGTCTTCACTGTTTAACATATAGAACTGTAAATGTAAATGTCTGAGGGAGGGTTTGTTTGTTGGTTTTTTTCTTTCTTTGTGTGTGTACTTTTACAATTGACATCATCCAATGGATGACTAACCTTTAATGTACTGTACTCTACAACGGTATGTAACTAGTCACAATGGAATCATCTCATAGATACCTAAGGAGCTCTTTTGAAATCATGTGTTCAACTGAATGTTTCCCATACCTCAATGGCTATGCACTTTTTAACAAAACAAAACAACTTTAGACAGTGTGCATATGCTTCTCATACAGAATGCACATCATATTATATCTTGTTTAGAAATGCATTACCAGTTTACTTCCATCTAGAAGTACAGTTTCAAGATATTTCTCCCCACAAACAATCACATTTTCTTGGACAAAAAAAATCCTGTTTGTTTACCATTCATTTCAATAGATCTTCGGAGCACTTTGAATGAATTATGTTAAATCTTTCACTGACGCGTTTGCATTAAATTGGGTTCTATATGAAACAGTTCCCATTTCACGACATGCTAAATTGTAATTATTTTGTAATTATTTGGCACTATGGCCTATTTATTGCCTTACCTCAATAACGTACTACATTTGCACACACTGTATATAGATTTTCTGTTGTGTTTTTGACTGTATGTTTTGTTTATCCCATGTGTAACTCTGTGTTGTTGTTTTTATCGCACTGCTTTGCTTTATCTTGGCCAGGTCGCAGTTGTAAATGAGAACTTGTTCTCAACTGGCTTACCTGGTTAAATAAAGGTGAAATTAAAATAAAAATAAAATACAAACCCCAAAGCCTCCATTGATACACATGGTGGTGCTAGAGAACCATCTTTGGGGCAGAATCAGCTCCTTGAAATTCAATGGCATGTACTGGAAAATAAGTATTTGTGGGTATGTACAGTGGTATAAGTGAATTCTCATGTGAAGCTTCACTGTAGTCCAGCACTCCGATGTTACAAGGTAATATGTTACCATTTTGTCTTGCTACAGCTTGTCACTGTAGTCCAGCACTCCAATGTTATTATTTGTTTGTTTGTTTTTCATGAGCATGGCCTTATTTCTATTACAGCATATTGGATGACTCATTCATATTCCATTCACTCAGTTCAATGTAACAGCGATAGGTTTAGGCTTCTACATTATTCTCTAATTCTCCATATACCCATCATGAGGTTGCTACAACCTAGCCTATGACTGAAAGTTTACAACGTAGATGCACACAGGTCGAGAGACACATTTGAGGTGACAGACAGCGACACATGGACAGACAGTGACATTCAATACCGCCTTGCACACTCTTGCCTGCATCTAGCTGATCTAGGGTGTAATCATTAGTCCAACAGTTGCAAACGAGAGTTTCTATTGGACAAATTCAGGTATGTTTATCCCCGTTCTGTTCCGTTTGCTTCCGTTTAAGAAACGTTTTTCAACAGAGTAGCAGTATATCCAGGTACATGGGTTCTATTCAAACTGAACATGTATTCGTTTTCTCCTGAGATTTTGCACCTACTGATGCCTAAACTGGTCCTGATGTCCTGAAGTTACACTAAATTCTAAGAAAACACTGGAAATACTCAGGAAGTGTTTTTAGGACCTGTTAAGGGCACAAGAATGATGATGATTCCTAGAAATGGAATGATCAGTTCTTGAAAATCACTCCTTGTTTTTTTTGTGGGAGAAAAGTAGTAAAAGGAGATGCAATTGAAACATCATCTGCCATATGAAAAGGAAGATTCCGTAAGCATTTGGATAGAGAAAAGCCTTTGTCAGTACGGCCCTTACGTTGGTCTCCCTCCACTCTCTCAGAATTAACGGTAGACCTCATTATAAGGACCTGTTTGGAAGAGATTGTTTGGATTTACACTACCGGTCAAAAGTTTTAGAACACCTATTCATTCTTTGTAGAATAATAGTGAAGACATAAAAACTATGAAATAACACATGTAGTAACTAAACAAAGTGTTAAACATATCAAAATATATTTTATATTAAGTAGCCACCCTTTGCCTTGATGAAAGCTTTGCACACTCTTGGCATTCTCTCAACCAGCTTCATGAGGTAGTCACCTGGAATGCATTTCAATAACAGGTGTTCCTTCTTAAAAGTTAATTTGTGACAAGGTAAAAATTGGCGTTTGAGCCAATCAGTTGTGTTGTGACAAGGTAAAAGACCAAGTCCATATTATGGCAAGAACAGCTCAAATAAGCAAAGAGAAACGACAGTCCATCATTACTTTAAGACATGAAGGTCAGTCAATACGGAACATTTCAAGAACTTTGAAAGTTTCTTCAAGTGCAGTCGCAAAAATTATCAAGCGCTATGATGAAACTGGCTCTCATGAGGACCGCCACAGGAATGGAAGACCCAGAGTTACCTCTGCTGCAGAGAATAATTTCATTAGAGTTACCAGCCTCAGAAATTGCAGGCCAAATAAATTCTTCACAGAGTTCAAGTAACAGACACATCTCAACATCAACTGTTCAGAGGAGACTGAGTGAACCAGGCCTTCGTGGTTGAATTGCTTCAAAGAAACCACTACTAAAGGACACCAATAAGAAGAAGAGACTTGCTTGGGCCAAGAAACACGAGCAATGGACATTAGACCAGTGGAAATTTGTCCTTTGGTCTGGAGTCCAAATTTGAGATTTTGGTTCCAACCGCTGTGTCATTGTGAGCCGTGGTGTGGGTGAACGGATGATCTCCGCATGTGTATTTCCCACCGTAAAGCATGGAGGAGGAGGTGTTATGGTGTGGGGGTGCTTTGCTGGTGACACTGTCTGTGATTTATTTCGAATTCAAGGCACACTTAACCAGCATGGCTACCACAGCATTCTGCAGTGATACGACCATCCCATCTGGCTTGACCCAACACACCTCCAGGCTGATAAAGGGCTATTTTACCAAGAAGGAGAGTGATGGGGTGCTGCATCAGATGACCTGGCCTCCACAATCCCCCAACCTCAACCAACTTGAGATGGTTTGGGATGAGTCGGACCGCAGAGTGAAGGAAAAACATCCAACAAGTGCTCAGCCTATGTGGGATCTCCTTCAAGACTGTTGGAAAAGTATTCCAGGTGAGGCTGGTTGAGAGAATGCCAAGAGTGTGCAAAGCTATCATCAAGGAAAAGGGTGGCTATATGAAGAATCGCAAATATAAAATATATTTTGATTTGTTGAACACTTTTTTGGTTACTACATTATTTATTTCATAGTTTTGACGTCTTCACTATTATTCTACAATGTAGAAAATAGTAAAAATAAAGAAAAACCCTTTAATGAGTAGGTGTTCTAAAACTTTTGACCAGTAGTGTATATCCTTTGTATATAGCCAAGTTATCGTTACTCATTGTGTATTTATTATTACTTTCATCGTTACATGTTTTACTTTTCTATTATTTCTCTGTTTTCTTTCTCTTTGCGTTGTTGGGAAGGGTCCGTAAGTAAACATTTCACTGTTAGTTACGAATCATGTGACAAATAAAATGTGATTTGATTTGGATACATGTACTGTATTCTAGCAAAAGTATGCTTCTATTGTGTATATGCCAATCCCCTTTAAAATTGTAGATGAGGAAGTATTAATGTTTTTATCCTTTCCATTTGTTTCACCTCGTCCCCATTATTAATGTAATATTACCCTTTGATTTTGCACTGAGTGATTAAACATTGTATGAGAACAATTTGAGCGCTGATGATTTTTCGAGCTGCTAATTGCACCGACGTGGAACATGCATGCAGTGTTGTCTTCTTTTGTTTGGGAGACAATGTTGTCCTCCGTATCAGCCCCAACGGAAGTGACACTGTTCTAAAATGGAAAGTTCCAAATGGGCCAGCGTTGCGTGAAGGGAAAGTGCTGCTCAGCCTTTGAAGTGCTGCAAATTGACATTCTCCTTTAATAACATTTCAAAAGATATCACAGGAGGTAATGATCTACTTATTACCATGTTGATGGCAAAATGCACCCATTTCCTGAATGGCTATGTGAATATTCTGTCCAGTGTGTTGTGCTCTGCACACATTTGAAGGAATATAATGTGTTGGTTGGGAGAAAGAGGGCCTTTTCTAATGGCAACGGAGAGCACGGTTTCATTCACTAAAAACAGAGCTCAGTGGTCTGAAAACGGGAAGAACTGATTGGAGGAGCAGCTGAATCACCTGATTTAAACCAGCACTCTAAACAGAGAGAAGGAGACGAGAGCGATAACTGGGCCCAAAATATGTATTCTCCAGCAGGTGGCGTTCTTCATTTTTTTCACTCACCAAGCGAGTTCAATGAGAGAGTGTCGATTTTGGTTAACAAAATATTTAAGGGCTTATTTGCTACATGTAGCTTATTTGATCAAATAAAAGTTTCGTAATAATTAGATTGTTACGAGTGTAGTGATATAAGTAGGACTAGTGACAACCCGGCATATAAAAAAAACCAAAAAACTTTATATCAGAGTTGTGCCTAGTCGTCACTAGTTACCACAATCACAAAGTCATAAACCCTGCCTATTTCTACAATTTATTTTCTTAAAATGTAATTTTAAACCTAATCCTTACCGTAACCACATTTCTAACCATATGCCTCCCTAACCTTAAATTAAGACATACATTTTTACAATATAGCCAATTTTGACTTTGTGGCTGTGGTAACTAGTGGAAACCGTCGTGCCTGTTCTTCACACGCGTATCTGCCCTTTCATTGGCTAGAACGGTCCCACCTGATCTTGTCTCCTCCTGACTGCCTTCCATTTTGGACAGGTCTTTTCATCGTTAGAGCAGCCACTTGAGTATCTGGTCAATAAAATGGATAATCTGTGCTCTAACACACTCGCAGCACCCAGTATGAAAATGTATGCACTCACTAGCTGTAAGTCGCTCTGGATAAGAGCGTCTTCTAAATGACTAAAGATGTAAAAATGTAAAAATACAGTCTAACTGGAGGAGCAGCTCAATCCCCTGATTTGAACCAGCCCTCAAATGGGTCTTCAACTTTTCCTTGCACAGGGACCCCCACCCAGGCAAACCGGCGACCCAGGGACCCCCATCATATGTTAACAAAAAAATAAGAATTCACATGTCTTGTCTTATCATCAGGTAAATAATATAGGCAAGGAGAAGAAATCCACAGATTTGGTAAATCGTTTTCATTATTTTGACCTCCCCACATTATAACTGGAAGAGGTAGTGTGAACTCTAACATAGCCTATTAACTAGAAAGGTAACTCCAAAAACATTTGAGCTAATAATCAAATCAAATCAAATTGTATTTGTCACATGCGCCGAATACAACAGGTGTATTAGACCATACCGTGAAATGCTTACTTACAAGCCCTTAACCAACAATGTAGTTTTAAGAAAATAGAGTTAAGAAAATATTTACTAAATAAACTAAAGTTTTTAAAAAAGTTACAGGAGCCTTTTGGACCTAGACTTGGAGCTCCGGTACCACTTGCTGTGCGATAGCAGAGAGAACAGTCTATGGCTTGGGTGACTGGAGTCTTTGACAATTTCTTGAGCCTTCCTCTGACACCGCCTAGTATATAGGTGCTGGATGGCAGGAAGCTTGGCCCCAGTGATGTACCGGGCTGTACGCACTACCCTCTGTAGTGCCGAGCAGTTGCCATACCAGGTGGTGATGCAACCAGTCAGGATGCTCTTGATGGTGCAGCTGTATAACTTTTTGAGGATCTGGGGACCCATGCCAAATCTTTTCAGTCTCCTGAGGGGGGAAAGGCGTTGTCGTGCCCTCTTCACGACTGTCTTGGTGTGTTTGGACCATGATAGTTTGTTGGTGATGTGGACAGCAAGGAACTTGAAACTCTCGACCCGTTCCACTACAGCCCCGTCGATGTGAATGGGGGCGTGTTCGGCCCTCCTTTTCCTGTAGTCCATGATCATCTCCTTTGTCTTGCTCACATTGAGGGAGAGGTTGTTATCCTGGCACCACACTGCCAGGTCTCTGACCTCCTCCTTAATAGCAGCTGTTTAGCTGGTTAAACAAAGGTTAGCCATGTGTTGGCAAAAATATATGTCCAAGTCAAGAAAGCTTATCAGTAGCCAGGAGCACTTTACATTTACATTTTCGTCATTTAGCAGACTCTCTTATCCAGAGCGACTTACAAATTGGTGCATTCACCTTATGATAGCCAGTGCGACAACCACTTTACAATATATATATATATATTTTTTTTTTATGGGGGGTGGGGGAGGGGGAGGGTAGAAGGATTACTTTTATCCTATCCCAGGTATTCCTTAAAGAGGTGGTGTTTCAAGTGTCTCCGGAAGGTGGTCAGTAACTCCGCTGTCCTGGCGTCGTGAGGGAGCTTGTTCCACCATTGGGGTGCCAGAGCAGCGAACAGTTTTGACTGGGCTGAGCGGGAACTGTGCTTCCGCAGAGGTAGGGGGGCCAGCAGGCCAGAGATGGATGAACGCAATGCCCTCGTTTGGGTGTAGGGACTGATCAGAGCCTGAAGGTACGGAGGTGCCGTTCCCCTCACAGCTCCGTAGGCAAGCATCATGGTCTTGTAGCAGATGCGGGCTTCAACTGGAAGCCAGTGGAGTGTGCGGAGGAGCGGGGTGACGTGAGAGAACTTGGGAAGGTTGAACACCAGACGGACTGCAGCGTTCTGGATGAGTTGTAGGGGTTTAATGGCACAGGCAGGGAGCCCAGCCAACAGCGAGTTGCAGTAATCCAGACGGGAGATGACAAGTGCCTGGATTAGGACCTGTGCCGCTTCCTGTGTAAGGTTGGGTCGTACTCTGCAAATGTTGTAGAGCATGAACCTACAGGATCGGGTCACCGCTTTGATGTTAGCGGAGAACGACAGGGTGTTGTCCAGGGTCACGCCAAGGTTCTTTGCACTCTGGGAGGAGGACACAACGGAGTTGTCAACCGTGATGGCGAGATAATGGAGCGGGCAGTCCTTCCCCGGGAGGAAGAGCTGCTCCGTCTTGCCGAGGTTCAGCTTGAGGTGGTGATCCGTCATCCACACTGATATGTCTGCCAGACATGCAGAGATGCGATTCGCCACCTGGTTATCAGAAGGGGGAAAGGAGAAGATTAATTGTGTGTCGTCTGCGTAGCAATGATAGGAGAGACCATGTGAGGATATGACAGAGCCAAGTGACTTGCCTTGACTGGTCCTCGCGGGTGCTTTTTCAAAGCCTGTGTCAGATACTCCATTGACTATAATTAGCTCCACTGAGGGTAATTTGCTCAATATCAGGAGTTGAGAAATAATTTTCTAATAAATCATTAGAATATATTAACCTGTTTTCTACTGTAGGTATGCAATGTAAAATGTGTTTATTCCGTTGTTGCTAGCTATATTAATAAAAACATTGAAATAAAACAAACCAGAAATTCACTTTTCTATACATATATTTTTTTCTGCGGACCCCCTGCGGTACCTCTGCATACCCCTAGGGGAACGTGGACCCCAGGTTGAATACCCCTGCTGTAACGCATTCACAGCGCCTCACTCTAAGTGGAGGAGCAGCTGAATCACCTGATTTAAACCAGTCCTCTAACCCACACTCACAGCACCTCAGTCTATATGATAGAAAGGGATAATTTTGTCCTCTCAGATTGTCACGCCTTCTGAGGCAATCGCACACTGTTAAAGTGAACTGGATTGGAGTCTGCTGCATGATCACACTCTTATCCATGGCTGCCCAAGAAAGACCTGACCTTGTTTCCTTTGTAGTGTTGGTGATGGAGTATAAGCATTTCACTGCACCCGCAATAACATCTGCTAAATATGTGTACGCAACCAATACAATTTTATTTGAATTATGAAAGCCATTCAGATACAATGTGTTCTCTCAGCTGAAAGGATGCTTTGACATCTACTTATACCTGTTGAATTGCTTTACATTTAGAGAGAGAGAGAGAGAGAGAGAGAGAGAGAGAGAGAGAGAGAGAGAGAGAGATGCAGTACGTCTAAATTACTTCAGGGGGCAGTATTGTGTTGTTTGTGGTCTTTGTTCAGAGGCATGCTTGACCAAAGCCACCTAAATTGCCTTCATGATGCTTTCACAAACACACCATGAAATAACCTGGGTATGGAAAGCTTTGTACTTTAACTGCCACCATTTCAAATTCCAACCATGCCAGGTAATGACTTACTGTATATTGCCTATACATTGAACTGGGCAGTGTAGCCTATATAGTGGTGCAGTATACCGTCTTAATCCTTAATCCTTAAATGTGATATTTCAGTTTTTTTTTTTTTATACATTTGCAAACATTTCTAAAAACCAGTTTTTGCTTTGTCATGATGGGGTATTGTATGTAGATTGATGAGGGGAAAAATCTATTTAATCCATTTTAAGGCTGTAATGTAACAAAATGTGGAAAAAGGGAAGGGGTCTGAATACTTTCCATATGCACTGTATATGGGCAACCTACAGTAGCCTACAACCAATGCTCATTACATGCATTTAAAGGGCCTAATTAGTAATCTGTCCCTTTGTACTGTTAGAGATGGAAATTAGCAATACAAAAAAGACTTTGGGCACTTTTCAATCAGAATACATTAAAGTTCCATTATAGAGGGATAAAAAGAGGGTTGAGTGGTTAAAGTGCTCAACTGTTCAATGCTCTTCTCACAAGCCCTGTCAAGAGCCTATAACGCATGATCCTCTTTAAGTAAGCATTTACCCTCTGTTACTCTGTCCCAGGTCTCATGATCTGCCAAGCGCAGACAGAATTGTTCAACAATTACAGTATAACAAGGGAATAAAATATGGTATATTGTTGTGGAATTGGCTGCTGAAAACAAAATGACTATTTTTCACTATGCCAAAATCAGAATATTGGCTAGACCTTTCAGTGATTCTTTCTCCAGTGCTTCCCGCCCACCTCTCTGGCAGCTTACTGATTCACATTTGAGCATAATGCAGGCATTAGAGGAGGCACAAGGCAGCCCTGATAAGTTACAAAGTGCCACAGGGGTAAACCTCGTAAGAAGAGGTTTTGGAGTTATTTACAGCGTTCAAATCATTTAAAAAATGCATGGCTGGGGGAAGAGATTGGTTTTGCAGTTGATGCTTTGTACATAAAGCAAACACAACGCATGTGGAGGGTGTTTAAGCTGTAAATAACCAGATGACAGTGTATGCTAATCGACTGATCACATGACCCGGGTGGAGACTATGACACAACACAGGACAACCAGCCTACAGTCGGATGTGACCTACAACACACAGGAGGCCGCTGAGGGGAGAACGACTCATAATAATGGCCGGAACGGAGCAAGTGGAATGACATCAAACACCTGGAAACCATGCGTTTGATGTATTTGATACCATTCCACTTATTCCGCTCCATCCATTACCACAAGCCCGTCCTCCCCAATTAAGGTGCCACCAGCCTCCTGTGCTACAAGAAACACAGGCTCTGCTTTTAAAATAGAGGGGAAATAAGAGACTAAATATATATATATATATATATTTTTTACAATTACATTTTAAATGAATAACTATTTAAGTTGTGTGGCATTTTCTCCACAAAGATTTGTTTTTGATTGTGCAATTCACATAATAAAACATTTGCCCCAAAATGCAAAACCCTAACCAAGGAGGTTAAAAGCAATGGATTTCCCTCTTATAATAATTGCTTTCTGTACAGTTGTTCATCACGACACTGTACAGCCAGTCTTTACCAATCTGAGCCAGACCCAGACCACTTCTCCTCTCTGTCTCAGCATTGAAGGGGGACTACTGGGGTCTCACGGGGCACAAAGCGGTCCATGACTGTGTCTTGGTGGGGCCAGCCCAAGAGCACCCCCTCACTGTGTCTTGGTGGGGCCAGCCCGAGAGCACCCCCTCACTGTGTCTTGGTGGGGCCAGCCCGAGAGCACCCCCTCACTGTGTCTTGGTGGGGCCAGCCCGAGAGCACCCCCTCACTGTGTCTTGGTGGGGCCAGCCCGAGAGCACCCCCTCACTGTGTCTTGGTGGGGCCAGCCCGAGAGCACCCCCTCACTGTGTCTTGGTGGGGCCAGCCCGAGAGCACCCCCTCACTGTGTCTTGGTGGTGCCAGCCCGAGAGCACCCCCTCACTGTGTCTTGGTGGGGCCAGCCCGAGAGCACCCCCTCACTGTGTCTTGGTGGGGCCAGCCCGAGAGCACCCCCTCACTGTGTCTTGGTGGGGCCAGCCCGAGAGCACCCCTCACTGTGTCTTGGTGGGGCCAGCCCGAGAGCACCCCCTCACTGTGTCTTGGTGGGGCCAGCCTGAGAGCACCCCCTCACTGTGTCTTGGTGGGGCCAGCCCGAGAGCACCCCCTCACTGTGTCTTGGTGGGGCCAGCCCGAGAGCACCCCCTCACTGTGTCTTGGTGGGGCCAGCCCGAGACCACCCCCCCACTGTGTCTTGGTGGGGCCAGCCCGAGACCACCCCCCACTGTGTCTTGGTGGGGCCAGCCCGAGAGCACCCCCCCACTGTGTCTTGGTGGGGCCAGCCCGAGAGCACCCCCCCCACTGTGTCTTGGTGGGGCCAGCCCGAGAGCACCCCCTCACTGTGTCTTGGTGGGGCCAGCCCGAGAGCACCCCCTCACTGTGTCTTGGTGGGGCCAGCCCGAGAGCACCCCCTCACTGTGTCTTGGTGGGGCCAGCCCGAGAGCACCCCCCCACTGTGTCTTGGTGGGGCCAGCCCGAGAGCACCCCCCCACTGTGTCTTGGTGGGGCCAGCCCGAGAGCACCCCCCCACTGTGTCTTGGTGGGGCCAGCCCGAGACCACCCCCTCACTGTGTCTTTGTGGGGCCAGCCCGAGAGCGCCCCCCCACTGTGTCTGCTGTAGGTTTACTGGAGGAGCAGGGGACAAGTGGGGGGAATATAATGCACCCTTCAAAAACGTTTCTCAGCAGAGATTTATACGTATTTAAACAAGCCCAAATGCTGATAGGAAGGTGGTAGAACAAATCTTAGAATTGCAGAGGTAAACTATATGTAAATGCCATAATGTAATAGAGTTGTAGTGCAAATCACACCATTTATCTTTCATTTTGCTTTCCTACACCCCCCCACATCCTCTTTCCTCTGGCTTGAAGGTGTATCAGAGATATGCATTTAAGCATATTCAGAACACGGGGCGTGAAATTAAATGTGTGGCAGAGTGAGAAAAATATACAGACGCTGGAGATGCCTTAAAAATAGTCATTTATGCAGATCGAGAGGAGTAAAATCATTTGCAATGGGATGACCCTCTCTCGCTCTCTCCAACCATTTCTCCCCTCACTGTTCTTCCCTAATCTTGCACTGTATCTTCATTTTTCATTGAACTCGACAGTTTGCTGCTAAGCAGCCTTGTAGATAAGGCAAAGTGCTACCAGGAGAGGACAGAAGGAGCTCAGTGGGCACATTTCTATTGTACTTTCACCCAAGGCAATGGGCAGAATTGAACGGATTCCTTCCAACATATGTTTTTGCCAGATAAGTAAACAGTGTGTGTCGGAAATGAAAAAAAATAAATGAAAAAGCATTTGCAATTTAATGACATTACAGCTCCCAGCTTAGCCCGCCGTGCTGCAAGGCGAAGAGCAGAGAAAGGCGAGAGCGGAAGAATGGAACCGGGGTGTCATCAATGGGTTTTATTTTTTCTTCTCTTTTCCCAAGAAGCAACACTGCATTCTCCTCATTATTTTATAGCCCGTCACTTCTCCTTCCTGCTATTTCCTCCTCTTTCCCATAGTTTCCTCTCTTTGTCACAATGAAATGATCAATTATTTGATTCAGAAAAAAATGTCCTGCCACCAGACCATCTCCAACGTCAGATTTCTGGGGCTAGGAAAAGATCCAGCCTGGTTTGGAGTCCCCCTTCTGCCTGTCTGTCTCTCTCTTTCTCTCTTCTTGTCCGTCTCTGTCTGGCTTCATTAAAGCACAGTGGCCAGCCAGCAATCTCTGCACAATAAAGCAGCAGTGTCTCTGTGTTGTCATCACATTCAGACTTAATACCAGCACAGCAAGTGGGAAAGTAAGAGGAAGAAATCGCCTTAGCCTCTACGTTTCAGAAGAACTAAAAGATGGTCGCCTGTAAAGACTCAGTGATTTCCTCTTTCTTCCTTATTATAGAAGGTTAATTGTGCAGGAAAGCAGATTATGAGAGCGGTAGGATGTACTCCTTGACCATGTGCTAATGTGATGACAAGTTTGGGGACCCTCTAAGCGAAAGGCATTGCATGCCAGGGCACCTTTTGGCACTGGCTTTAATCTGCCTTTGGTATTAACTCAGCAAACCGGTTTGTTTGAGTACGGATCAATCGCTCTGTCATTATTTTTACAAGAAAGCTTTATATTCCAGACGCTTTCCTGGTGTTGATCTCCCATTAACCATGCTATGTAAATGCACTGGCAATCCCTGTGTAAGGGATACAATGTCACCCCCAGGCCCAGGCTTGCAGAAGCACATTACTGAGAAGAAGGGGCAGGAAATTTGAATCAGCTTTCTTCGCCAAAACTTGAATTTCAGGTTTCTGTTTAAACCCCCTGCTCTGCCATTCTCCTTTAATGTATGTTTTGTTTAGTGATGTTATGTTTGAAATGCCAGCCCTGGAGCTGTCCAGCAAGTCAGGATTACATTTTCTATTTAGTAATTTTTTTGATCCCCATTAGCTGCTGAAGAAGAAGCAGCTACTCTTTCTGGGGTCCAGGCAAAACACAGAACATGACATAATACAGAACATGACATAACACAGAACATGACATAATACAGAACATGACATAATACAGAACATGACATAACACAGAACATGACATAATACAGAACATGACATAATACAGAACATGACATAACACATAACATGACATAATACAGAACATGACATAACACAGAACATGACATAACACAGAATATGACATAAGACAGAACATGACATAAGACAGAACATGACATAAGACAGAACATGACATAACACAGAACATGACATAACACAGAATATGACATAAGACAGAACATGACATAACACAGAACATGACATAACACAGAACATGACATAACACAGAACATGACATAACACATAACACATAACATGACATAACACAGAACATGACATAACGCCGAACATGACATAAGACAGAACATTACATAACACAGAACATGACATAACACAGAACATGACATAACACATAACACATAACATGACATAAAACAGAACATGACATAACGCCGAACATGACATGACACAGAACATGACATAATACAGAACACTAATGGACAGGAACAGCAACACAAATCCAAACTAAGAACCACACGACAACTTTACATGTGTGTGTCTGTGTGTGTGTGTCTGTGTGTGTGTCTGTGTGTGTGTCTGTGTGTGTGTCTGTGTCTGTGTGTGTGTCTGTGTGTGTGTCTGTGTGTGTCTGTGTGTGTCTGTGTGTGTGTCTGTGTGTGTGTCTGTGTGTGTGTCTGTGTGTGTCTGTGTGTGTGTCTGTGTGTGTCTGTGTGTGTGTCTGTGTGTGTGTCTGTGTGTGTCTGTGTGTGTGTGTCTGTGTGTGTCTGTGTGTCTGTGTGTGTGTCTGTGTGTGTCTGTGTGTGTGTCTGTGTGTGTCTGTGTGTGTGTCTGTGTGTGTGTCTGTGTGTGTCTGTGTGTGAGTCTGTGTGTGTCTGTGTGTGTGTGTGTGTCTGTGTGTGTGTCTGTGTGTGTCTGTGTGTGTGTCTGTGTGTGTGTCTGTGTGTGTGTCTGTGTGTGTGTCTGTGTGTGTGTGTGTCTGTGTGTGAGTCTGTGTGTGTGTGTGTGTGTCTGTGTGTGTGTCTGTGTGTGTCTGTGTGTGTGTCTGTGTGTGTGTCTGTGTGTGTCTGTGTGTGTGTCTGTGTGTGTGTCTGTGTGTGTGTGTCTGTGTGTGTGTGTATGTGTGTGTGTGTGTGTGTGTGTGTGTGTGTGTGTGTGTGTGTGTGTGTTTGTGTCTCTTCACAGTCCGCGTTGTTCATTGAGGTGTTGTTTAATCAGTTTTTTTAAACAGATCAAATCAAATCAAATCAAATCAAATTTTATTGGTCACATGCGCCGAATACAACAGGTGCAGACATTACAGTGAAATGCTTACTTACAGCCCTTAACCAACAGTGCATTTATTTTAAACAAAAAAAGTAAGAATAAAACAACAACAAAAAAAGTGTTGAGAAAAAAAAGAGCAGAAGTAAAATAAAGTGACAGTAGGGAGGCTATATATACAGGGGGGTACCGTTGCAGAGTCAATGTGCGGGGGCACCGGCTAGTTGAGGTAGTTGAGGTAATATGTACATGTGGGTAGAGTTAAAGTGACTATGCATAAATACTTAACAGAGTAGCAGCAGCGTAAAAAGGATGGGGTGGGGGGCAGTGCAAATAGTCTGGGTAGCCATGATTAGCTGTTCAGGAGTCTTATGGCTTGGGGGTAGAAGCTGTTGAGAAGTATTTTGGACCTAGACTTGGCACTCCGGTACCGCTTGCCGTGCGGTAGCAGAGAGAACAGTCTATGACTAGGGTGGCTCGAGTCTTTGACAATTTTGAGGGCCTTCCTCTGACACCGCCTGGTATAGAGGTCCTGGATGGCAGGAAGCTTTGCCCCAGTGATGTACTGGGCCGTACGCACTACCCTCTGTAGTGCCTTGCGGTCGGAGGCCAAGCAGTTGCCATACCAGGCGGTGATGCAACCAGTCAGGATGCTCTCGATGGTGCAGCTGTAGAATTTTTTGAGGATCTGAGGACCCATGCCAAATCTTTTTAGTCTCCTGAGGGGGAATAGGCTTTGTCGTGCCCTCTTCACGACTGTCTTGGTGTGTTTGGACCATGATAGTTTGTTGGTGATGTGGACACCAAGGAACTTGAAGCTCTCAACCTGTTCCACTACAGCCCCGTCGATGAGAATGGGGGCGTGCTCAGTCCTCTTTTTTTTCCTGTAGTCCACAATCATCTCCTTTGTCTTGGTCACGTTGAGGGAGAGGTTGTTGTCCTGGCACCACACGGCCAGATCTCTGACCTCCTCCCTATAGGCTGTCTCATCGTTGTCGGTGATCAGGCCTACCACTGTTGTGTCGTCGGCAAACTTAATGATGGTGTTGGAGTCGTGCCTGGCCATGCAGTCATGGGTGAACAGAGAGTACAGGAGGGGGACTGAGCACGCACCCCTGAGGGGCCCCCGTGTTGAGGATCAGTGTGGCAGATGTGTTGTTACCTACCCTTACCACCTGGGGGCGGCCCGTCAGGAAGTCCAGGATCCAGTTGCAGAGGGAGGTGTTTAGTCCCAGGATCCTTAGCTTAGTGATGAGCTTAGAGGGCACTATGGTGTTGAATGCTGAGCTGTAGTCAATGAATAGCATTCTCACGTAGGTGTTCCTCTTGTCCAGGTGGGAAAGGGCAGTGTGGAGTGCGATAGAGATTGCATCATCTGTGGATCTGTTGGGGCGGTATGCAAATTGGAGTGGGTCTAGGGTTTCTGGGATAATGCTGTTGATGTGAGCCATGACCAGCCTTTCAAAGCACTTCATGGCTACAGACGTCAGTGCTACGGGTCGGTAGTCATTTAGGCAGGTTATCTTAGAGTCCTTGGGCACGGGGACTATGGTGGTCTGCTTGAAACATGTTGGTATTACAGACTCAGTCAGGGACATGTTGAAAATGTCAGTGAAGACACTTGCCAGTTGGTCAGCACATGCTCGGAGTACACGTCCTGGTAATCCGTCTGGCCCTGCGGCCTTGTGAATGTTGACCTGCTTAAAAGTCTTACTCACATCGGCTACGGAGAGCGTGATCACATAGTCATCCGGAACAGCTGGTGCTCTCATGCATGCTTCAGTGTTGCTTGCCTCGAAGCGAGCATAGAAGTGGTTTAGCTCGTCTGGTAGGCTTGTGTCACTGGGCAGCTCGCGGCTGTGCTTCCCTTTGTAGTCTGTAATAGTTTTCAAGCCCTGCCACATCCGACGAGCGTCAGAGCCAGTGTAGTATGATTCAATCTTAGACCTGTATTGACTCTTTGCCTGTTTGATGGTTCGTCGGAGGTCATAGCGGGATTTCTTATAAGCGTCCGGGTTAGAGTCCCGTTCCTTGAAAGCGGCAGCTCTACCCTTTAGCTCAGTGCGGATGTTTCCTGTAATCCATGGCTTCTGGTTGGGGTATGTACGTACGGTCACTGTGGGGACGACATCATCGATGCACTTATTGATGAAGCCAGTGACTGATGTGGTGTACTCCTCAATGCTGTCTGAAGAATACAGATTGTATTGTTTGCCTGAGTTATCTGAGGTGGAAGAGAATTCCATGTAGTCAATGCTCCTCTATACAGTATTGTGCATCTCCCAGCCTCTGTTCTGGACTTGGAGACTGTGAACAGACCCCTGACTGCGTGTCTTGTAGGGTATGTATGGGTTTTTGATCTGTGTGTTAACTGGCTGAACAGACAATTCGGTACTTTCAGCACGTCAATACTTCTTACCAGGGTTGGGTAGTTTACTCTAAATGTTATCCGTTACAGTTACTAGTTACCTGTCCAAAATTGTAATCAGTAAGGTAACTTTTGGATTACCCACACTCAGTGACGTAATCTGATTACTTTCAGTTACATTTAGATGACTTTCCCTTTAAGAGGTGTTAGAAGAAGACTAAAAGGATCTATCAAACACATTTGGTGTGTCATCATAGTGGTCTCTGATTGGTGGTCATCATTTGGTCTGTCATCATGGTGGTCTCTGATTGGTGGTCATCATTTGATGTGTCATCATGGTGGTCTCTGACTGGTGGTCATCATTTGGTGTGTCATAATGGTGGTCTCTGATTGGTGGTCATCATTTGGTGTGTCATCATGGTGGTCTCTGATTGGTGGTCATCATTTGATGTGTCATCATGGTGGTCTCTGATTGGTGGTCATCATTTGGTGTGTCATCATGGTGGTCTCTGATTGGTGGTCATCATTTGGTGTGTCATCATGGTGGTCTCTGACTGGTGGTGATCATTTGGTGTGTCATCATGGTGGTCTCTGACTGGTGGTCATCATTTGGTGTGTCATCATGGTGGTCTCTGATTGGTGGTCATCATTTGGTGTGTCATCATGGTGGTCTCTGATTGGTGGTCATCATTTGGTGTGTCATCATGGTGGTCTCTGATTGGTGGTTATCATTTGGTGTGTCATCATAGTGGTCTCTGACTGGTGGTCATCATTTGGTGTGTCATCATAGTGGTCTCTGACTGGTGGTCATCATTTGGTGTGTCATCATAGTGGTCTCTGACTGGTGGTCATCATTTGGTGTGTCATCATAGTGGTCTCTGATTGGTGGTCATCATTTGGTGTGTCATCATAGTGGTCTCTGATTGGTGGTCATCATTTGGTGTGTCATCATGGTGGTCTCTGATTGGTGGTCATCATTTGATGTGTCATCATGGTGGTCTCTGATTGGTGGTCATCATTTGGTGTGTCATCATGGTGGTCTCTGATTGATGGTCATCATTTGGTGTGTCATCATGGTAGTCTCTGATTGGTGGTCATCATTTAGTGTGTCATCATGGTGGTCTCTGACTGGTGGTCATCATTTGATGTGTCATCATGGTGGTCTCTGACTGGTGGTCATCATTTGGTGTGTCATCATGGTGGTCTCTGATTGGTGGTCATCATTTGGTGTGTCATCATGGTAGTCTCTGATTGGTGGTCATCATTTAGTGTGTCATCATGGTGGTCTCTGACTGGTGGTCATCATTTGATGTGTCATCATGGTGGTCTCTGACTGGTGGTCATCATTTGGTGTGTCATCATGGTGGTCTCTGATTGGTGGTCATCATTTGGTGTGTCATCATGGTGGTCTCTGATTGGTGGTCATCATTTGGTGTGTCATCATGGTGGTCTCTGATTGGTGGTCATCATTTGGTGTGTCATCATAGTGGTCTCTGACTGGTGGTCATCATTTGGTGTGTCATCATAGTGGTCTCTGACTGGTGGTCATCATTTGGTGTGTCATCATAGTGGTCTCTGATTGGTGGTCATCATTTGGTGTGTCATCATAGTGGTCTCTGATTGGTGGTCATCATTTGGTGTGTCATCATGGTGGTCTCTGATTGGTGGTCATCATTTGGTGTGTCATCATGGTGGTCTCTGATTGGTGGTCATCATTTGGTGTGTCATCATGGTGGTCTCTGATTGGTGGTCATCATTTGGTGTGTCATCATGGTAGTCTCTGATTGGTGGTCATCATTTGGTGTGTCATCATAGTGGTCTCTGATTGGTTGTCATCATTTGATGTGTCATCATAGTGGTCTCTGATTGGTGGTCATCATTTGGTGTGTCATCATAGTGGTCTCTGACTGGTGGTCATCATTTGGTGTGTCATCATAGTGGTCTCTGATTGGTGGTCATCATTTGGTGTGTCATCATAGTGGTCTCTGATTGGTGGTCATCATTTGGTGTGTCATCATGGTGGTCTCTGACTGGTGGTCATCAATTGGTGTGTCATCATGGTGGTCTCTGACTGGTGGTCATCATTTGGTGTGTCATCATAGTGGTCTCTGACTGGTGGTCATCATTTGGTGTGTCATCATGGTGGTCTCTGATTGGTGGTCATCATTTGGTGTGTCATCATGGTGGTCTCTGATTGGTGGTCATCATTTGGTGTGTCATCATAGTGGTCTCTGACTGGTGGTCATCATTTGGTGTGTCATGGTGGTCTCTGACTGGTGGTCATCATTTGGTGTGTCATCATAGAGGTCTCTGACTGGTGGTCATCATTTGGTGTGTCATCATGGTGGTCTCTGATTGGTGGTCATCATTTGGTGTGTCATCATGGTGGTCTCTGATTGGTGGTCATCATTTGGTGTGTCATCATGGTGGTCTCTGATTGGTGGTCATCATTTGGTGTGTCATCATGGTGGTCTCTGATTGGTGGTCATCATTTGGTGTGTCATCATAGTGGTCTCTAATCGGTGGTCATGCAAATAGTCTGGGTAGCCATTTGATTAGATGTTCAGAAGTCTTATGGCTTGGGGGTAGAAGCTTTTTAGAAGCCTTTTGAACCTAGACTTGGCGCTCCGGTACTGCTTGCCGTGCCGTAGCAGAGAGAACAGTCTGCCGATACATTGTATAACCCGCCAGCTGTATGTTATTCATGACTTCGTTCAGCCACGACTCGGTGAAGCATAAGATATTACAGTTTTTAATGTCCCATTGGTAGGATAAATACGTGCGTGTAGTTCGTCCACTTTATTATCAAGCGATTGTAAGTTGGCCAATAGTACCGATGGCAAAGGCAGATTAGCCACTCGTCACCGGCTCCTTACCAGGCACCCCGATCTCCTTCCGCGATATCTCATTTTCTTTCTACTGCGAATGACGGGGATGAGGGTCCTGTCGGGTGTCTGGAGCAAATCCCTCTCGTCCGACTCATTAAAAAAAAATTATTCCAGAAGCTCTTTTCGGTCATAAGAGACGGTAGCAGCAACATTATGTACAAAATAAGTTACAAACAATGCAAAAAAACAAACAAAAATAGCACGGTTGGTTAAGAGTCCATAAAACGGCAGCCATCCCCTCCAACACCATCTCTTCACCAAGTGTTCATGTTAGCGCTGTAGTTGTTGCTGGCTGCAATGTATACACCCTCCTTTCACTCCTTGTCTCTTCTACCACCTTCACTGTATTTACTGTATGGTTCTAGGGGGGCTGGGTGAGGAATAGGCCTTCACTATATTTACTGTATGGTTCTAGGGGGCTGGGTGAGGAATAGGCCTTCACTATATTTACTGTATGGTTCTAGGGGGGCTGGGTGAGGAATAGGCCTTCACTATATTTACTGTATGGTTCTAGGGGGGCTGGGTGAGGAATAGGCCTTCACTATATTTACTGTATGGTTCCAGTGGGGCTGGGTGAGGAATAGGCCTTCACTATATTTACTGTATGGTTCTAGGGGGGCTGGGTGAGGAATAGGCCTTCACTATATTTACTGTATGGTTCTAGGGGGGCTGGGTGAGGAATATGTTAGATAGGGTTAGAGTTGAGTGATACAGACATGGGACTAAATAGAAATGAATTAATAGATCACTAAGTCAAAGGGTCATCTTGATAGCATAATGGGATGACTGCTACCCATTGTGTAGGCTACGTTGTTCGTGTGGGGGGAAATGAAACTGCACGAATAACTGACTGTGCTAAGAATCCAGCTACCTGAAATACCCAAGCAGTCAAGATGCATTGTAAATCAAATTAGAGAGACATATTCCAGCATGTCTACTTGTTGTTCACCAACAAACAAAAAACATATGAGAGGCATCCAACAATGTGAGATATTCAAATATCTGTTTGCATGTTTACGAGAACAAGATGTCTCTGGTATGAGACATAGGTGAGAAATATATTTGGCAAAAATGTACCCTGGGACAGTGAATGACGCAAAATTAAAATGAAGGTGACAGTCCCAGTCATTGACGTTGCGCCCTACATCCATAAATCTATGTCTCATTAGTGCTCTGTGGCAAGTGTGTGTATTTGTACACCTTCCTCCCTTAATCTCATCAGTAAAGTCTGGAGCTGGTTTCCATGGGTACCAATCAGAAGAAAAAGTTATGGTGCTGGTGAAGTCATTCAACCCGTTTTGAAATAGCAATTCAAGAAACACTTTTCCACATGACCCATTTCAGATCATAACAAACAACTAGCTTTCCTATTTGCTTGAACAACTTTGTGTGCAGGCAGTTTCAGACCTTTCCCACCTAGGGAAGTTTAATCTGTGGCCTCATAGACCACATAAGCAGTTCTGCCACTCGGTAGGCTATCATTGGCCCAAATAACTAGCCTTCACATTCATGTTACTATTGTCAGCTTTAAATAGAAGCTATTTCTTATGCACTTTAAGGCGGCACCTGGGCAGAATGAGACCATGTAGCTAAGTTATGTAAAAAAGCATGAACATTGTTCAACACACTGCCAAATGAAGGGCCTCTCACTGACTGAGGAGAGAATAAGGAATGTCCACAGGTCCTCTAACATGTCATGTCAAGCCTTGTGATGCTGTTGTTAGTCTAGTCATCACAATGAGACAAGGACGGACGGACAGACCTCTGATTACTCTCTCTCACTCTACCCTCTCTTTTTCCTATTCTCTCTCTCTCTCTCTCTCTCTCTCTCTCTCTCTGTCTTTCTTTCTTTCTTTCTCCTTCTCCCTTTTTCGATCCTCTCTCCTCCTCCTGACTTGTGCTGAATCAATGAACATGTTACATCCAGGACATGTTACATCCAAGACAGATTCAAAGCACCTCAAATGCTTTGTTCAAGAGTCATTACTGTTCTATAAAACTCTACTATCATGAAGAGACAACATTACCACAGTTGCTCTGTGCTCGAAATGTTTACACAGCAACGTGAAATCTGAGTGGACCATTCACAATAGATTTGTTATGAAGACCTTGACCTTATTTTCCAATTAAGGTATGAAGTTATGCTCTTAATGAGTACAACAAAATGGCATGTTTCATCTGCTGACCATGTTTAAAGATTGAAAATGTGCATTTGCTGCTGAATATGACATGGGTCCCATAACAGTTATGATCATCAAGACACTATGGAAGCACAGACAGGACATACAGAACCTTCAGAAAGTATTCACACTTCTTGCCTTTTCCCACATTTTGTTGTGTTACAGCCTGAATTTAAAATTGATTAAATTGAGATTTTGTGTCACTGATCTAAACACAATACCGCATCATGTCAAAGTGGAATTTTGTTTATAGAACATTTTAGAAACTCATACATTTAAAGCTG
Organism: Coregonus clupeaformis; assembly: GCF_020615455.1. Taxonomy (NCBI): domain Eukaryota; kingdom Metazoa; phylum Chordata; class Actinopteri; order Salmoniformes; family Salmonidae; genus Coregonus; species Coregonus clupeaformis. The sequence goes on from NC_059231.1 coordinate 1,797,605, forward strand.
CAAATAATGTCTTGAGTCAATAAGTATTCAATCCCTTTGTTGTGGCAAGCCTAAATAAGTTCAGTAGTAAACATGTGCTTAACAAATCACATAATAAGGTGCATGGACTCATTCCGTGTTCAATAATATTGATTAACATGATTTTTGAATGACTACCCCATCTCTGTACCCCACACATACAATTATCTGTAAGGTCCCTCAATCGAGTAGTGAATTTCAAGCACAGATTCAAGCACAAACACAAGGGAGGTTTTTCAATACCTCGCTAAGATGGGCACCGATTGGTAGTAAAATGCAGATGGTGAATATCCCTTTGAGCGTGATGAAGTTATTAATTAGGCTTTGGATAGTGTATCAATACACCCAGTCACAACAAAGATACAGGCATCCTTCTTAACTCAGTTGCCAGAGAGGAAGGAAACCGCTCAGGGATTTCACCATGAGGCCAATGGTGATTTTAAAACAGTTACAGAGTTTAATTGTTGTGACATGAGAAAAATGAGAATGGATCAACAACATTGTAGTTACTCCACAATACTTACCTAAATGACAGAGTGATACATTCAAAAACATGCATCCTGTTTGCAACAAGTCACTTAAGTAATACTGCATAAAATGGGGCTAGGAAATTAACTTTTTGTCCTGAATACAAAGTGTTATGTTTGGCACAAATCTAACACAACACATCACTGAGTACCACTCTTCATATTTTCAAGCATGCTGGTGGCTGCAACATGTTATGGGTATGCTTGTCATCGGCAAGGACTAGGGCGTTTTTTAGGACAAAAAGAGACGGAATAGAGCTAAGCACAGGCTAAATTATAGAGGAAAACCTGCTTCAGTCTGCTTTCCAATAGACACTGGGAGACTAATTCACCTTTCAACAGGACAATAACCTAAAACACAAGGCCAATTCTACAGTGGAGTTGCTTATCAAGACGACATTGAATGTTCCTGAGTGGACTAGTTACAGTTTTGACTTAAATCTGCTTGAAAATCTATGGCAAGACCTGAAAATGGTTGTCTAGCAATGATCAACAACCAACTTGGATTTTAAAAAGAATAATGGCCAAATATTGTACAATCCAGGTGTGCAAAGATCTTAGAGACTTACCCAGAAAGACTCACAGCTGTAATCACTGCCAAAGGTGCTTCTACAAAGTATTGACTCAGGGGTGTGAATATTTAAGTAAATTATATACGGTATTTCTGTATTTCATTTTCAATCAATTTGAATAAATGTCTAAAAACATGTTTTGACTTTGTCATTATGGGGTATTATTTGTAGATGGGTGAGAGAAAAACAATCAATTTAATCCATTTTGAATTCAGGCTGTAACATAACAAAATGTGGAATAAGTCAAGGGTTATGAATACTTTCTGAAGGCACTGTACAGCGGTATCTATATAAAATATTAACTAATATAATAAATACATAGTTTACAGTGCAGAAAACAGTTTACAGTGTTTCTGTCACTGTAGACATTGGGCTGTTGTTGATGATGCCATGAGCGATTCAAGATAGTAACAACACAAACAGCCATCAGGAAATCGGGATTAAATTCACCTTTTGCTTTTTTAGAATCCAATCTTGACGACAGCTCTTCTGGATTCAGCAGGTGGTGCACTTCATTCCACTGATAAAGCCAAAGTTGTCATCCACTAAAGTGGGGGCTGAGGATTCTAACATTTCAGTACATGTAGATTAGTAATGGAACAACGTATCATTTGGCAATGATCTATTTTGCTGCGGTTGTTAATTAAAGCAAGTATGCAGAATGTGTGTGCAAAACCATGATATCACAATGCACCGAGTGAATCCCAAATCAAGATTTGCATATTATAATCCTGTTCAAATGTGAATAAATAAAAACCTATGCATTCATGTGGGCAAGATTTCATTTTAATAAGTGAAGGGAGAAATGGAGAAGAAAATAGCATTACATCTCACTTCAAGTTGTTGTGGAGAATCATTCCTTCTCATTAAAGGTGCAATCAGGATCCCCCCAGATTTCCAATGTAATAACCAGTGAAAATAATCTGTTTTATTGATAGGCACATGCAGCAGAGTGTGTGCCAAATGCCAGGTACTTATCTTTTGCCAGTGTCTTATAGAAGGATATAATTCTTTGTGACTGCTCCTCAGGGCATCAGCTCTTCAAGTTCATTATTTCTCTTTCCGATAGATATAGTTTGCCCTAAAAACCTGAGCATTTAATATGAGAGCTGACAATCTCTGCCAGCGGACATTTGGAAATGGAACAAAAAATGTCATGTCAGTTGACAGAATATTTTTTAAAGCTGTACACCTTCCATCTTATTTTAATTTATTGATGGATTCCAAAACTAATCCTACACATGCCAGACACTTTGGGGTTTTTTGAAGGGGGAGAGTGGATGCTCTTGGTGCACACTGAGCAGTATTAGAATGGAATATTTCAACAAAGTCTAACTTTGTCAATATATATTGATTGACTGTGCGCACAATAGGGTTGTGTCTACATAAATACATTTAGCTTATGAGAGTTATCTTATGTCTTTCTTTAACACAATGTTTTTGTACTTATCTGTCGTGTCTCCTGTAGCTCAGTTGGTAGAGCATGGCGCTTGCAACGCCAGGGTTGTGTGTTCGTTTCCCACGGGGGCCAGTATGAAAATGTATGCACTCGCTAACTGTAAGTCGCTCTGGATAAGAGTGTCTGTCAAATGTAAAAATTTAAATGTCTCCATCAGTCAGATCATAGATAATCTCATCACATCAGAAGTAAATACATCATATTTCCTCCTCATCTTTAATCCAAATCACACTGCTTATTTGACTATACATTTCTTAAGGTAAAATACCACATAATGTACAAAACTGACCTCTTCGTAGATGTTTCTAAATTCTTTCTGTATTTTACTGAACCAGGTATAGATCTTGAACATATTAGAGTTATTATGTAAGAGTTATTCTACTGTTGAATTGACAATTCCCAGTAATCCTAGACATTGACTAATCGATCAGTAATCCTAGACATTGACTAATCGATCAGTAATCCTAGACATTGACTAATCGATCAGTAATCCTAGACATTGACTAATCGATCAGTAATCCCTACCGTGAACCAGTACAGTGAGTAGTCACTTAGTTGGTTTCAAATTGTGTCAGTGGGAAGCTTTCATACTGCCCCATGGACCCAAGCACTAGGATTCATCAGATTGTGTCAGTGGGAAGCTTTCATACTGCCCCATTGACCCAAGCACTAGGATTCATCAGATTGTGTCAGTGGGAAGCTTTCATACTGCCCCATGGACCCAAGCGCTAGGATTCATCAGATTGTGTCAGTGGGAAGCTTTCATACTGCCCCATGGACCCAAGCACTAGGATTCATCAGATTGTGTCAGTGGGAAGCTTTCATACTGCCCCATTGACCCAAGCACTAGGATTCATCAGATTGTGTCAGTGGGAAGCTTTCATACTGCCCCATGGACCCAAGCGCTAGGATTCATCAGATTGTGTCAGTGGGAAGCTTTCATACTGCCCCATTGACCCAAGCACTAGGATTCATCAACTTAAATGAGACCAGGCACCACAGGCTGAAATGACATTTTTGCATCTATTTATACATTTTGAGATGTTTTGGTAGTTTGGTCCTTTAATATGACTATTTAAAAATGTAAACATAAAAATGTCAAAAACGTAATGTAAATGTATATTGTTTTTAGTTTATCATACTACTGTCATCAACATTGCATTTTAACCACTTTTTAATGGTTATACATCCATCATTTCAAAGTTCAATACATTGAATCACACATCATTTTAAAGCCCATTTCATAGAGAATGTTACAAACTGGACTATATGTAGTAACTTACTTTGAAGAGATGGTGATTGGGTCAAAATAGGCATTTGGCAATTGGTAGTCTAAATTCAATGTACTTGACTTTAACTGCCATTTCCTGAAAGTCAGACTCTTCCCACATGCCGTCTAATTGTCCTCAGCTTCAGAAGCATCTGCATTAACCAATGTTTGTGTGGTTATCCTTAGATACTGTATGTTCTTCAGTCTTGATATGTTGTAAAATAAAATATTATAGATAACGTTTGCTTAGAAAAATGTGCCAGAAATTAATTTTACCTACATGTATTTAGTATTTTACCAATAGAAAGATTTAAAAGTATTTATCCACAATCTGGTCTGAGTAACTCCGGTCCTGGAGTGTCTTTACAAAATGAAACCAAAACATTTAGGCTGACTCCATCCAGTTTCCAGAAAAGGGATTTGCAGTATATGCAAATATGCACATCTTTAATGAAAAATCACCTAGTTTGCATATTTTATACAATATTTCAGACAAATTTAAATACAACATTTTTTTTGTATTTGTTGTCTACGTTCAACTGGTAAACGTTGATTGTGATAGGATTATGAGAAAACAAACCCCTACTAGGGTGTGGTGCATGACCTTAAATTACACAATTTAGAACAGTGGTATTCAAAGTCTGGGTCGCGGGGAATTGAAGTGAGGTCGCCAAAAAAGTAATTAAAATATATGTTTTAAATGGTGTCCCCCGAAATTCTGGCAAAAAAAATTGCTTCCCCGCTGAAAAAGTTTGAATACCACGGATCTAGAATCATCAAGCAGCTTTGCTCCACTGTTGCTGATGAGAGAGAACGCTAGTGTAGTAATTTATTTCAGACCGTAGTGGGAGCTTTAGTGTTATACAGCCTATTAGAGTAAGGACAGGGGAGAGTCTGTGCCTCACAAAGTGCTGTTTAAGAAGGGATACAAGTGTACAGTCATGACATGATGTGACAAGTACTGAGGATATGAAGAGGCAGGACACAGAAATCAACAATGTAAAGGTTTACTTAACACTGAGCAAGAGAACAACAAAGAGCGAGTACACGACACTAACAATCACACACACTACACAGTCCAGGGCTATATAAGGGTGGTGATGAGGTCCAGGTGTGCTTGATGTGATTAGGGTGCGTTGGGTTTCATTTACATTTAAGTCATTTAGCAGACGCTCTTATCCAGAGCAATTAGGGTTAAGTGCCTTGCTTAAGGCCTAGTTGGCTCGGGGATTAGAACCAGCGACCTTTCGGTCAGTGGCACAACGCTCCTACCCGACTAAGCTACCATTCCGGTGTTGCCAAAGTGGTGCGCTCAGACCGGTGGCTCAGTAGACCGGTGAATCAGAGCGCCGGAGGGGAGCAACAGGAGGAGACGTGACAGTACCCCCTCCCCCCGGACGCGCAGCTCCCGTGGAAGTCCCGAATTAGGTTGGGGTCCAGAACATCCCCAGCCAGAACCCAGCTCCTCTCCTCAGGACCATACCCCTCCCAGTCCACCAGGTAATGGACCCGTTCCCACGGAATCTGGAGTGAATGAGGAGAGACACATGAAAAGTGGGTGAGACACGGTAGTGAGGGGGAAGGAGCAGCCGATACCTCATTTATCCGCCGGAATCCTGTTGGAACAGGACCTCAGCGACTTGGAGAGCAGAAGGAAGACCAGTTAGTGGCAAAAAACGGCATGATTTGGAGAACCGATCTACAACCACCAGGACTGTGGTGAAGCCGTCATAACGTGGGAGGTTGGTGACAAAGTCTATGGACAGGTGTGACCAAGGTCACTGAGGCACTGGGAGAGGAACTAGTTTGCCTGCCGGGGCGTTCCAATGTGTCTTCGTTTGGGCAAATACAAAACAGGAGTTGATAAGCGGGAGACATCAGTAGCCAAGGTGGGCCACCAGTATTTTTGTGAGAGAGAATGTAGAAATACCGGAGTACCCTGCCGTAAGGGTGGTGTGCGCCCAGATCAGCAGGCGTTCACGGATCCTGGTGGGTACATACACGCACCCCGGAGGGGCGTTGGCAGGTGCTGGGTCCTCCTAAGCCACCAGGCAGATGTCTTCGTCCACATCCCAAACGACCGACAGGTGCCACGATGAGAGACGGAGGCAGGATAGGACCCCCCAGATCCTTCCTTTCTTCGGTATGGTGCATCCTGGAGAGTGCGCCGGCTTTCACATTCTGGGATCCTGGGCAGTAGGACAGAATAAACTGAAAGCGAGTAAGAAATTGGGCCCACCTGGCTTGACGAGAGTTCATCCGTTTCGCTGCCCGTATGTGCTCCAAATTCCGGTGGTAAATGAGAATCCAGAATGGATGGACTGCGCCCTCCAGCCGGTGTCTCCATTCCTCCAGAGCGAGGACCACCGCCAACAGCTCCCTGTCTCCAACTCCATAGTTCCTTTCTGCAGGGGTAAGCTTTTCCAGAAAAGGCACAGGAATACATTTTCTCTGGCTTACCTTGCCGCTGGGAGAGGACCCCACCCACGCCCTCCTCAGATGCGTCCACCTCCAGGATGAAAGGACGAGCTGGATCTGGGTGTTTTAGGAGGGGCGCTGTGGTGAACCTCTCCTTCAGCCTCTTGAAGGCAGCTTCAGCCTCAGGGTTCCAGGCCAGCTTCTGAGGACCACCCTTAAGGAGAGAGGTGAGCGGGTGGCTATGGAGCTGAAGGACCTGATGAAACTGTGGTAGAATTTGCAAAGCCCAGGAAGCTCTGTAGGCCCTTGATGGTGGTGGGCACTGACCATGACCTGACGACATCCGTCTTAGCTCTTTCCATGAACACCCCCTGAGTACTGATCCTGTATCCCAGGAAGGAGATGGCCTGTTGGTGGAATTCGCATTTCTCCCACTACACCAACAGGCTGTGTTCCCGGAGACGGAGTAGGACGGCTCGGACGTCCCTGACGTGCTCCTCGAACGTAGCCGAGTAGATCAGGATATCGTCGATGTACACCGCCACCTGGCTACTCAGCATGTCTCGGAACACGTCATTGACGAAGGACTGGAACACGGAAGGTGCGTTGGCGTGACGCAGTATTCATAGTGGCCTGAGGTAGTGCTGAATGCCGTCTTCCACTCGTCTCCTTCCCAGATTCGGATCAGGCTGTAGGCACTCCTCAGGTCCAACTTGGTCCCTCGCAGCTGCTTGATGGCCGACGGAACCAGAGGGAGGGTGTACCGGTACTTGGTGGTGACTGTGTTCAGTCAATACACAGCCTCAGTTCGCCGTCTTTTTTGGCCACGAAGAAGAAGCTGGCGGAGGCAGGAGAGGTAGAGCGTCTGATGAATCCGTTTCAGGGTCTCCGCCACATACTTCTCCATGGCCTCAGTTTCCGCTATGGAGAGGGAGTAAATGCGACTCTTCGGGGGGTGTTGTCCCTACAGCAGGTCAATGGCGCATTCCCAGGGCTTGTGAGGAGGGAGACACTTAGCCTTGGAGGCAGAGAAGACATAGGAGAGATCTGCGTCCTCACGTGGAATGTTAGGCTGGAGTGCGGACTCCGGACTCTCCACTGACGTGGAACAACAAACCACTGGCAGGCAGGTCCTCCGGCATGAGGGGGACCAGGCTGTGATCCTCTTGGTGATCCAATTGATGGTGGGATTGAGTAGTCTGAGCCAAGACGATCCGGTGAAGGGGTGACATGACAATGTGGAAGGACAGCTCCTCGTCGTGCTCCGGTAGTGTGGGAATGGTGATGGTGATGGGGAGAGTGACGTGGGTAATGGTGCCTGATCCAAGTGGTTCATTGTCCAGTGAGGTGATGTGTAGCAGAAAAGGCAGTGGCACGGTGGGCAACCCCCATTCAGAGACCAGCTCCCTATTGATAAGATTCCCGCTGATCCGGAATCTATCATTGCTGTGGAAAGCGAAGAGAAGGAAGAACCATTCACCGTTAGGGGAACTAAAAATAATGGTTTGGTGACAGGTGATGACGGAACACTCACGGAGCGGCGATGGGAGTCATACTGCCTAGATAGGGAGCCACCAGGAGATCTGTGGTCCGTGGTGGTGTAGGGGGTGCTGGCCACCTTCATGGGTGAGGACTCGGAGGCAGGGCGGCTTCCATAGCTCAGATGGGGTGAGCGTCGAGGCTCTGGGTGGTGTTGGGAACGCCGTCGGTATCAACATGTCGTCAAGACGAATGGACAATTGCGATGAGGTTATCAAGGTCCATCTCGTCGTCCCAACATGCAAGTTTCGTCAGGATGTCCTCCCGTAAGCCTCTCCTGAAGGCCGTGCGCAGAGCACGCTCATTCCAGCCGGAAGACGCCACCACCGTGCGAAAGCTTAGGGCGTACTCGAACGCGGCCTCCTCTCCATGTTGTTGCCGGAGGAGAGGTTCACCCCCGTCCTTTCCCTCCGTGGGATGATTGAACACCGCCCTGAACTGAGCGAGAAAGGTGGAGTAGGGTAGCGCTGCGGCCTCACCTCCTTCCCAGACTGCCGTTGCCCAATCCAGCACCTTTCCCTTCAGTAGCGAAATCACCAGCGCTATCCTGGCTTGGTCCGATGGAGATGCCCCACTCTGATGCGCCAGATACAGTGAAACCTGTAACAGGAAATCTCTACATTTCGTTGTTTTCCACATATTTTCTATGGGATTAAGGTCTGGAGACTGGCTAGGCCATTCCAGGACCTTAATGTGCTTCTTCTTGAGCCACTCCTTTGTTGCCTTGGCCGTGTGTTTTGGGTCATTGTCATGCTGGAATACCCATCCACGACCCATTTTCAATGCCCTGGCTGAGGGAAGGAGGTTTTCACCCAAGATTTGATGGTACATGGCCCCGTCCATCGTCCCTTTGATGCGGTGAAGTTGTCCTGTCCCCTTAGCAGAAAAACACCCCTAAAGCATAATGTTTCCACCTCCATGTTTGACGGTGGGGATGGTGTTCTTGGGGTCATAGGCAGCATTCTTTCTCCTCCAAACACGGCGAGTTGAGTTGATGCCAAAGAACTCGATTTTGGTCTCATCTGACCACAACACTTTCACCCAGTTCTCCTCTGAATCATTCAGATGTTCATTGGTAAACTTCAGACGGCCCTGTATATGTGCTTTCTTGAGCAGGGGGACCTTGCGGGCGCTGCAGGATTTCAGTCCTTCACGGCGTAGTGTGTTACCAATTGTTTTCTTGGTGACTATGGTCCCAGCTGCCTTGAGATCATTGACAAGATCCTCCCGTGTAGTTCTGGGCTGATTCCTCACCGTTCTCATGATCATTGCAACTCCACGAGGTGAGATCTTGCATGGAGCCCCAGGCCGAGGGAGATTGACAGTGCTTTTGTGTTCCTTCCATTTGCGAATAATCGCACCAACTGTTGTCACCTTCTCACCAAGCTGCTTGGTGATGGTCTTGTAGCCCATTCCAGCCTTGTGTAGGTCTACAATCTTGTCCCTGACATCCTTGGAGAGCTCTTTGGTCTTGGCCATAGTGGAGAGTTTGGAATCTGATTGATTGCTTCTGTGGACATGTGTATTTTATACAGGTAACAAGCTGAGATTAGGAGCACTCCATTTAAGAGTGTGCTCCTAATCTCAGCCCGTTACCTGTATAAAAGACACCTGGGAGCCAGAAATCTTTCTGATTGAGAGGGGGTCAAATACTTATTTCCCTCATTAAAATGCAAATCAATTTATAACATTTTTGACATGCGTTTTTCTGGATGTTTTTGTTGTTATTCTGTTCAAATAAACCTACCACCATTATAGACTGATCATTTCTTTGTCAGTGGGCAAACATACAAAATAAGCAGGGGATCAAATACTTTTTCCCCTCACTGTATATTGCGTTATTTTATGGCTGGTTATGACATCTACATAATGGTGTCAAAACCCACATATATTCAAATTGTTTTTTTCTCTGCCAAGAAGTTTCCATTCATTTGAAACTTTGTTTCTTAAATATTTTCCGGTTGTTCTAATGAATTCTTTACAGTCATGTATTTTCATCATATTTTAAACAACTTGTTGAACATACACTTCATGACTCTGTCATGAAGCATTATGACCATCCTGTGTCACTTTCTTGGACTAGGAAAATACACTTTATGACATTGTCAAGAAGCATTGTGACCATCAGAATCATACAAGCCAGATAGGCCTTTCACGTTCAGGCCCTTATATCAGTCATCAGTCGAAAAGAGGGTGTCTTGTCCTGCTCCTGAAATCTGCTCCTGAATTCATCCCAGTCATCAGCAACAGAGCATTGGGGTAGGTGCATGTCTGACATCAATGTCTGCGCAATTACAATGCTAATTTATATGGTCAATTTAAAACTTTTTTTTAAAAACATAAACATACTGTTGACATGTAGGCTATGGTGTAATGGAATGTTTTGCCTTGTGTGGTGGGTTTTGTGTGTTTTGACACTCTTATGTAGGTGTCATAACCAACCATAAAATAACACAGTATTTGTCACAACAGGTCTAAATATATGTGTCACGACGTTGTGGTCCTCTGTAGCTCAGCTGGTAGAGCACGGCGCTTGTAACGCCAAGGTAGTGGGTTCGATCCCCGGGACCACCCATACACAAAAAAAAAAAAATGTATGCACGCATGACTGTAAGTCGCTTTGGATAAAAGCGTCTGCTAAATGGCATATTATTGTTATGACCAGGTTATGGCAAGTTATATCAGCTGTTATGACATATTATGATATGGTTATGACAGTGTCATAATATGTTATGACGCTGGGTGTCAAGTAAAGTGTTACCGACATGGCAGGGGTTGGTACATTTCCGTAAGTGGAAATTACAAACTTCAGAAGACTTTTTAAACCTCAAATACACTACACAATTTATAACCCCTGCTTTGCAGGAAAGTTCTCCTGCAACAGGGGGGATCAAATGAAAATACTACATCTGTAGACCTGGTCTCTTACAGCTACCTGTCGCTAACAGCTACCTGTCGCTAACAGCTACGGCAATTTGATTCATGTGCAAATCCTCTTACTCCTATGAGTAATTTGTACTTGATATTGACAGAAGACATGATATTGATACAGTTATTACTGCAGTGGGCTAAATAAGGTCACACAGAGTGTTTCTTGGTAGTCTTAAACAAATATATTTGAAACAAAAGTATACAACTCACACACATGTTTATGGACTTTTTTTTTTTTTAAGACACCTGTGCCATGTCAGATATAGAGTTGAAATGTATTCAATTTTGAGTCTGCATCCCAATATTACACTTCATATACATCACAGATGACTGAAATATAACAAAACCGTTTGACAAAGAAACACCGGATTTTCAGCGTTTTTTTTAAAAATAATGATGATTAATTATGAAATTATGAAAAATATTAATAACATTCCAACCATGAAGCCACTAGAGGGCGCTTTGGTCATTTTACTGTAGGAAAGGGCTACTAAAGACACCATTTTGAATTATACTCTATCTGTGACATACCACAACTATTCGCAAAAGGCAATGAATAATTTCTACAGGTAGAGTCTAATCTTGATACTGTCAATAAAGTCAAGTTGTTCTCTAGAAATAGTTACTAGATGACCTAGCAAGCTTTGTCTGGCAGGCCACAGAACACAAGATAACTGACCACTAAGACAACTGATGCCACTTTATCTACTGCAGATCATCACTTCAGTCCTTTCGTGCGAAGATCACAAGGAAATCCCAGTCCTCTCCCACATAATATCTTGTGTAACTGCTTGACTTCATTGGATGAATTCTTGGCCTGGGGGAAAATGATGAGTGATTTGATGACCATACAAACGCAGAACAAACCTTCCCTGAGTAATTGTGTATAGTTATGCCAACAATACTTATAGATGATCACAGATATCTTTCCTCTGTGACTCCAAAGCATGATGTTCTACAAACACAAGAACGAGGAAGTAGTTTCACCATTTCCTCCTGCAGTAACAAAGAAATGTACCCCAGTGACAGTACAGACATAGGTCAAGTTGTTGGAATTTAACCCAGCTATTTGAGTAAAAAATTTATTATCTTGTAGTGGCCTTTAATAATATGGATTTGTAAAGGTAACATTTGGTCAAAGACCAAATCTACACTTCAAATATTTCAGAGATACCCATGGATAAAGGTGGTGGAAATTTGATAAATACCATGTTCTCCACCATGCTCTCACCTGGGCAAGAGGAGACACCTTCAGCTCACCCCCCTGTTCCTAATTTCAGAATGCCTCCTGAGCCCCAGCAGGAGTCCATATACCCATTGCATTATGTACTTTTAAACAAACTTGGACCTCCTAAAAGTGGAGCCAGACTTCAGAGGATGTGGCATGTTTATGGGAATGTACTGTAGAGATTTTTCTCATTTCTTCTGGTCACCTTGGGCACAGTGACATGCATGCTTTGGAGCCTTTGATATGAGACTTGGAGGTTTGGTGGGAAAGGTGCAAAGGAAGATATTTTGGGGGCATTTTCCCTCCTGGGAGCATAAGGCAGTAAGAAATGTAGCCAGTCCTTCTCTGGAGATTACAGGTAACACGGCGCATAGCCTTCATAAACATTCTTGACGCAATCTGACGATGGAGAGATTGCTCCAGGAAATGACTTTTTCACACTTTGATTTGCCTAAAATGAGCTTGAGAAGTCAGCGATGTCTTTGAGGTTCTTAGCAGAGAAACCTGCACTATAGCAGTAGATCTCTCTGCCTCCACCCATACTATATTGAACAAAACTATAAACGCAACATGTAAAGTGTTGGTCCCATGTTGCATGAGCTGAAATAAAAGTCCCAGAAATTTTCCCTACGCACAAAAAAGCGTATTTCTCTCCAATTTTGTGCACACATTTGTTTACATCTCTGTCAGTAAGCATTTCTCCTTTGCCAAGATAATCAATCCACTTAACAGGTGTGAGTATCAAGAAGCTGATTAAACAGCTTGATTATTACACAGGCTACTCTAAAATGTGCAGTTTTGTCACACAACACAATGCCACAAGTTTTGAGGGAGTGTGCAATTGGCATGCTGACTGCAGGAATGTCCACCAAAGCTGTTGCCAGAGAATGTACTGTTAATTTCTCTACATTTACATTTTAGTCATTTAGCAGACGCTCTTATCCAGAGCGACTTACAGGAGCAATTAGGGTTAAGTGCCTTGCTTAAGGGCACATCAACAGATTTTTCACCTAGTCGGCTCGGGGATTAGAACCAGCGACCTTTCGGTTACTGGCACAACACTCTTACCCACTAAGCTACCTGCCGCCCTACCATAAGCCATCTCCATTTTTTTAAATTTGGCAGTACGTCCAACCGGCCTCACAACCGCAGACCACGTGTAACCACGCCAGCCCAGGACCTCCACTACCAGCTTCTTCGCTTGCGGGATCATCTGAGACCAACCACCCGGACAGCTGATGAAACTGAGGAGTATTTCTGTCTGTAATAAAGCCATTTTTTGGGGAGAAACTCATTCTGATTGGCTGGGCCTGGCTCCACAGTTCATATAAGGAAATCAGTCAATTTAAATAAATAAATTAGGCCCTAATCTATGGATTTCATATAACTGGGCAGGGGCGCAGCCATGGGTGGGCCTGGGAGGTCATAGGCCCACCCACTTGGGAGCCAGGCCCAACCATGGCTGCGCCCCTGCCCAGTTACGTCAAATCCATAGATTAGGGCCTAATTTATTTATTTTAAATTGACTGATTTCCTTATATGAACTGTAACTCAGTAAAATCGTTGAAATTGTTGCATGTTGCATTTATATTTTTGTTCAGTATAGATTATACAGGTCAGTTCCAAAAAGTAAATAAATCCATGAAATAAAACACAACAAAGAGCTGATGATGGTTTATTGGTATTCATCTCAGAGAAAAATGCTAAATATGATCCAACTAAACCATTGAAACCAGGTTTTAATCCAAGCCCTTGTGTGGTAGCCCCGAGCAAATTAGGAATGTAGAAACGTCTGTATATCTATTCGAGGTCAACATAGAGTTGACCCAGTGCTACATATGCATGCTAATTTGCCTAATCTCTCCTCTACAAATGTCTTACAGGCACATAAAAGGGTTTATGGAAATCTGAGACAGCCAAGGCTTGAAATCACACGAGAGAAACCTTTACGTTGCCTTTTGATCTACTGTACTGCAGATGCAATTTATTTATTATTATTTATTTTTTAAATAATGTGAAACTAGAAATAACATTTGCATATGTTGACAATAATGAGACTAAATATGATCTGGATTATATTGACGGGGAGGTAGCCTAGCGGTTAAGAGCGTTGGACTGTAACTTCGGTGGTTTGAATCCCTGAGCTGACTAGGTGAAAAATCTGTTAAACCCTTGAGCACATCCTGTAATGCTCTCTGGATAAGAGTGCCTGCTAAATGACAGAAATGTATATATTTCCAAGATTATGTATAGTGGGTAATATAAGGGTTAAATTAATTCAGAACTAACTATCCAGTAAACTATAATGAAGGACATATTGTTTTATGTAATCTATGGGAAACTATAGTGCTTTACTGTTTTGATCTTGTGTGACCATAACGTGAAACTAGAAAAAAAAACTTTGCACACCAAACCATAGTGCTTTACTGTATTGATCTTGTGTGACTGCCCCTCATCTGGAGAGACATAGTTATTTCAAATACACTGTGGAAATTACGTAAATACAACTCCTCTAGCACAAGGTGATTGTGTCATTCTGAGTAAGGGGGAATCGTTTTACCCGATAGCTTAACCATGCAAGATGATGACAAATACGTTGTCCCCCGCAAAAACTCCAACAGCCATTAGTTAACCACTAGGCCCAAGACATGATGGTAATAGCCAGCATACTAAAACTCATATAAATGGAAAAGGATATATTATGGCTACTGTAGCAGTAACCCACATTAAGCATGCTAAATAACACACATGTAGTGTTCATTGAGTTGGTGTGTAATAATAACCACCTCATTGAAGGTGGACGATGTGTTTTTCTCTTACTTCAGGTGTCCCAGTATCTTTGAAATGGCAGTGATCCCAGACACGTCTCTAACCAGCGAAGGCTAAAAGATGCAGGGCCTTTTTCCCAGCAGGAAGCAAGCTACAATACACAAACTGTCATCCCCGAACCCAAAGACATACTATAACCATACGATAACCATAACTAGCACACAGCTCAGACACCCATCCATACCCCACAAGACATGCCATCAGAAGTCTCTTCACAATCCCCAAGTCCAGAACAGACTATGGGAGGTGCACAGTACTACATAGAGCCATGACTACATGGAACTCTGTTCCACATCAGGTAACTGATGCAAGCAGTAGAATCAGATTTAAAAAACAGATAAAAATACACCTTATGGAACAGCGGGGACTGTGGAGAGACACACACATAGGCACAGACACACATACACATGATAACATACGCACTATACACACACGTACACATGGATTTTGTGTTGTAGATATGTGGTAGTAGAGTAGTGACCTGAGGGCACACACTTAATGTGTTGTGAAATCTGTTGTGAAATGTATTGTAATGTTTTTTAAATGGTATAACTGCCTTAACTTCACTGGACCCCCCCGGAAGAGTAGATGCTGCCTTGGCATGAACTAATGGGGATCCATAATAAATAATTTAAAAAATACAAAATACAAGGCACCTCACTCATTTCCATAAGCATAAATGTATTAAGATGTTCAAGACATACCTGGGCATGTGTGAAAAGGTTTATTTCAATTGCTAGTATAAATATCCAGTTCCATTTAAATTCCCCTTCTCTACACCCAAGTGACCATCTGCCAATTACAGCAAGACAGAAAGGTTGCAGGCTAAACTCCTGTTCACTTTGAGCCAAATATACTGTATATTAATATATTCTATCAGAATCATGCAGTTTATTTACAGAAAGGTATTACAATATTAATTTTAGACCTGAATAGAATTATATAAATAGATGAGATTCTGGGGGAAATTATAACGACATGATCAACTGCAGACAAGCCGAGACAAGCTGTTTCCTTCCATGCTGACCTGTTGGCCATATTCACCCCAGCAGCGTCCCAGTGGAGCAGTGTCCCAGTGTCCCAGTGTCACCCTCCATTCCCCATGGTTTTAGTGATGAGGGATGGCCATCTCAAACCCTGCTCTAACTTCACATGCCTACATCATGTCATTTCAAACAAATATGGTCAAACCTTGATTTATACTGTCTGTATACAACATGTTTTTGGATTGTCACACAACAGATATACCACTGCAGCCATTCTGGATTCTACAACTGTGAATCTGGTAAATGGCAGGTGGTGTTTTTGGGGCCATGGTTTTGGCTAGGAATCTGAGTTTGATCACAGACATTTGAGATGTGATTGAGGGATTTGAGAATGATCATCAGTCAGACTCCATGCATTCAGTTTAACTAAAACAATGGCAAAATGAAATTATAATGAAATTCGATCTTGTTTACAAGCATGATTGTTGAAAAGGTTTTAACACTTACATTTAGAGAGTTCAGCCCTGGAAGTCTGTATTTCTATAACCTGCCTATCTTGGAATCAACTCTGGAAAAACATTTTCTGAGAAAAAAGTTATTTGGCATAGTTGCATCTCCACCTTTCCCATTGAGGCCCCTTTTCTCCCAAGGAGAAAAAAGCATAGGCTTAACTATTCAAAAGGCATTTATGGCCGGTAAACCTATTCATCAATTGTTCAGCCTTGTAGATTGCATTCTAATGCTAATCTAGCGTGTTAAATATCTTTTTGTTCCCCTTTCACCGTTTTGTCATTCAGTTTATCCAGTTTTGGCCACCCATTTTATTTATTTATGCGCCTGCTTCTATTCATGCGCTCATGTATTTTTTATTGTGTTGTTTCACTGTCATGCAGTGTCAACTCACTCTATTCAATGTGGGCTACTTGAAGAGCTTGGAGGGACAAAGCGTGTACACATTGCAGTGCTATTCACTCCGGCCAGCTGGATCGGCTGAAAAAAACCTTGTGAAAAGAAATCCTCCACAATGGACACAGAAGAAGTGCACAATGCTAACAGTTTTCCAAATACCACTGATTGCTTTCATCACAATGAAGGAAAGCAGACGCTATTGCTGAGCTCCACTTCAACAAACAACTCTCACACAAAAACCTCCCAACCCACGTTTTGTTCCCAGACAAAACCTCCTCGACCGTCTAAACGCTCCCAGTGAAGAAACAGTTCTTTCAGGTTTCTTCCCCATTTCTTTAAGTAAAATAGAATAAAAGGCCACAGAAAGAGAGGGAATGTGTCACTGAGCTGGTAATGCGCGATCTTTTATTAACCTAACGACCTTCTCAGGCGTTTCGGTTTACTTCATACCAAAAACTATCAATTAAGTGATACCTTCAAGAAAACGAATCAAAATATATTTCCTTTCCGTTTTCGAAAAAATATATAATCGCATAATAGCCTAGCGTATTCTACTGGTGTGTGTGTAGGCTATTCTCCAACAAGGCCAAACTGCAGGTTATAAAACACTGGTGTCAGAATGGGTACCAAAGACACAGAGAAAAGTCCCCCGTGAAGAGTTGACTTCGTTTGTTTTAAAATGTGCAGAAATAATGTTGAGATGATAAATGTTGAATTTGTTATTTTGTAATTTTATACTGCATGAAACAAGGTCACTTGCACGTTCTTTCCTGGGCAAAGCAGAAAGTTCCGTTGAGAGAAGTGATCCGGGTGTTACAATAGAGAATGCAGAGTGGTGAAAGGGTTTAATTAACCGTGTCGGAGATAATTATCCCTGGACAGTCGAAATTAGTTTTGCATAATCGCTCTGATGCATATGAATTAACTTCTTAATGTAATCTAGGAGGGGTAGTTTGCTTAAATATCATGTCCAATGTATTACCTCATAATATGAGCATAAATTCAGAGATACCACCAACACACACACACACACACACACACACACACACAGGTGATAAACTGTGCCATTGTGAAGAATGTTGAAGAAAGTATTTTCGTTGAATAAGAAAAATACATTAAATACAATGCAATTAGTTGTGTTTTGTAATTGGAAGCTGACACTAAATTCAGACCCTGTTTTAAACCTCAAAGAGATGCCTGTTCTACAGGCCCAAAGAGCTCGTTTTTATTGGGAGGGCTTAAAAGAAACCCACTCAGTTTTTCCTTCCTTACTATTCACGATTAAAATTGTGATAAATCAGGTTTTGGCTCTTGATTACAATTGGTTGATTTAGATGTCCGAGTAATGCTATTCACAGCGCGAACAAAAGCGGCCTTTGGAGGATATACCTTACACTCCACCTGGGCTGACCATGTCAGCAATTCAGATACAAATCTTGTTACATTTTAGTCATTTAGCAGACGCTCTTATCCAGAGCGATTTACAGTTAGTGCATAATTTTTTTTCTTCTTATACTGGCCCCCGTGGGAATCGAACCCACAACCCTGGCGTTGCAAGCGCCATGCTCTTCCATCTGAGCTACACGGTTGGTAGCAATTCAACAAGAACTACAGCGCGATTCTTTCAGTTTGTCCGCTTTATTAAAACCCTTTGTTCAACAAATGAACAGAATAGCATTTAAGAGTTTAAAGCACATGTAAGTGGTGTTTAAATAAAACACCAAACATACAACTTCATTGAGAGTTAGTAAAAACGAATGCTGCTCCTTATGTACATAAATGCGGAGGTCTCAAGAAACAAAAAATTATAAATGACAATTTTGTGAATTGCCAATGTTGAAAGAAAGGATAACGATTGTAGTCGAATTAAAAAAAGTTTTAGGCTCGTCATACTTGGCAGTGTGACTCCTTTAAATACATTACATCCTATAAGCACTTCATATTTCTGGTGCAAATGTTACAGGACAAGGTATTTCCACTGTTCAATCGACTGGGTCACCATCATGATTCCACTAAACAATAAATATTACAGACATCTATAAAACAGTGTTTGAAAATCTCAAAATATACACTGGATTTCGAGTCAAACCACCCAATCAGTTCCAGGCCACATCTCAAGCACTATCCAAATGGCAAATTAACTATTAGCATCATTTAGGCTATCTGTACACATTTACAGGGTTATGTCGTTCTGATTGAAACAGGAAAGCAACATGAGTGTAGCCAGACGCAAAATAAATTATCAATCCTTCTTGACCAATAATATAAATCATATAAAAGCCAGTAATTATATGTCTTAAACAATATTTAATTATCAGATAAAATATATAAAGAGAAGTATGACCAGTTGATGTTTATATCTGATTTGTTGTGTGACGCAGTAAACGGCCTACTTGATAACAAGCCGGTAAAGCCGGTTCATTAGCAACAGATATACATCAAATATGGTCCCTTTGAAATTAGTATTCACAATGACAAGGGCCCTTTCCTCTCTGTATTCCTACCATCCTTTTGTTCCTCTGGGATTTGCCAGATGATGGCTGAAAATGTGTTTAGAGGGTTCTCTAAATAAGCAATTGAGCCCTACCTTAGATAAAGGCATTAATCAATATACATACACATGTGATATCTGAGACGACGAGCACTTCATCACATGTACAAGTTTGTGCATGCATAATAAACTCTTGCATGAATATTTTTTCACATTTATACTTTTCCTAAGTCCAATAGGCTATCATAATGCCGCTGCATATGCAGGGTAGTCAAGTTGAGGTTTGCCCATCCCGGGCAATAGGATGTAGGCCAACGGTGGCTGGAGACCCGCAGAGGGCCAGCCCGTACAGTTACAGGGGATCATGTAGCCTGGGTTGCCCGGGGCTGGATGAGAGTGAGTGTGGGTGTGTGTTCCACCGACACCGCCAGTTCCAGAGAAAGCCGTGCCACAAGGGTACCCCAGAGATGGGTAAGGAAACGAGGGCGAGGAAAGCTCTGACATCTTCGATCCCAGCTCAAAAAACGAATAGGGGTTCGTGGACATGGACGGGCTGAAGAAGACTCTCGCCGCTGCCGCCTTTTCGGGGTTCCCTAATAGGTGCTCGGAAAGTGCTCCATGAGACAGACAGCTAACTTTAAGCGCGTCGTGCTCCCCAAGATTGTAGGGCACTTGGAAGGCAAACTTGTCTTTTTTCATCAGAGTCTTTGGCTTTCGCCTAGGTCTGTATTTATAGTCAGGGTGTTCCTTCATGTGCATGGCTCTTAGTCGTTTAGCTTCGTCAATGAATGGCCTTTTCTCTGACTCGGTGAGAAGTTTCCACTCCGCTCCCAATCTCTTGCTGATTTCGGAGTTGTGCATTTTTGGGTTCTCCTGGGCCATTTTTCTCCTCTGCGCTCTGGACCAAACCATGAAGGCATTCATCGGGCGTTTTACGTGATCCATTGGTTTAGACATGCTGGTACAAAGTACTTATGGTCTGAAAAAGTAAATATCACAGACAATATGTCAAGTCTCTTTCTAGTATTTAGTGACAGTAAAGCCTCAGGTTAGTATTTAGTGACAGTAAAGCCTCAGGTTGCCTAACACGTTAAAAAAAGGCCTACATATATGATGAAACTAAGTAATCTAATTAAAGTATATTTAGCAGATAAACAATAATTGTGTGAGATAAAATACTTCAAACACCATATTTCATTTACTTACGTAAAATCTCAGTGCTTCATCACACCGTTGTAAGATATCCGTTTGGAAAAGACCAATGCGCTGCTTCCTGATGAGAAACTCTGTAAAAGTTAAGTTTTCTGATGCATGTTGCTGTCCGAAGAGGACAATCAATATTTTATAGAAGAGAGAAGGCAATATGCCTAGCGTACTTCTTATCTTGTTTTGCTACTATCGGCAGACTGTTCACCGTCACTCAGCACTTGAATCCAACGTTTACGCAAATGGTTGATAACTCCGGGCTGCCCCATGTGAAATAAGGTTTTTAGAGGCAGGTAGTGAAAGTGCTCCAGGAGCATGCGCAGTACGTTTGACACACCGACGGACTCCGAGGAAAACGCATCACCATATATTTGGCTATATCCCCTCATCTCATGGCAAATGTCCTTTATAGTGAAGTTAATAGTGCAGTTCTTTAAAGCATATTATCATAATTACTAACCTATTATCATCACGATATATTATCATATTATAATATATTAGTGATATTATTAGTAAGGCTACAATTTTTTAAAAAAGTTGTCATTTTTGTATAGACATATTCAGGCGCTAAAGAACGTAATGGGGTTGTAACCAAAAGTAAACTGTATCTGAGAAGTGTTGTCTAGGCTTAGCTTAAGAGTACGTTGAAAACATACAGTAAGTTTAAAATCATTGCGAGCACCCGGTTTCCATAAATGAAATAAAAGGCTTGTTTTAAAACAATTGATTGCATTTGCTGTCCAATGACAGGGGGAATGAGCAGTGATCATGGAAATAGGCTACTCTCTCTCTCTCTCTCTCTCTCTCTCTCTCTCTCTCTCTCTCTCTCTCTCTCTCTCTCTCTCTCTCCTAACTACCCAATGCTATCTGAGTTGACCCTTTTATTTTATTTTTGCACTGTCTCTATGCACACTCACAGGACTCTAAACCCTCACACACACTGACACTCCAACACACACATGCACACACATTTATACTGACTCTAGACACACACACACACATACTCACATAAAATCATCATTTACGCTGCTGCTACTCTGTTTATCGTATACGGCAGGTAGCTTAGTGGTTAAGAGGGTGGTGCCAGTAACCAAAAGGTTGCTGGTTCTAATCCCTGAGCCGACTGGGTGAAAAATTGGTAAATGTGCCCTTGAGCAAGGCACTTAACCCTAATTGCTCTGGATAAGAGTGTCTGCTAAATGACTAATTATTATTATACCCTGATGCCTATTCACCTTACCCTATACATATCTACAGTGGCTTGCGAAAGTATTCACTCCCCTTGGCATTTTTCCTATTTTGTTGCCTTACAACCTGGAATTAAAATGGACTTGTATCATTTGATTTACACAACATGCCTACCACTTTGAAGATGCTAAATATTTTTTACTATGAAACAGACAAGAAATAAGACAAAAAACAGAAAACCTGAGCGTGCATAACTATTCACCTGCAAGTCTCTTGGGGTATGTCTCTATAAGCTTGGCACATCTAGCCACTGGGATTTTTGCCCATTCTTCAAGGCAAAACTGCTCCAGCTCCTTCAAGTTGGATGGGTTCCGCTGGTGTACAGCAATCTTTAAGTCATACCACAGATTCTCAATTGGATTGATGTCTGGGCTTTGACTAGGCCATTCCAAGACATTTAAATGTTTCCTCTTAAACCACTCGAGTGTTGCTTTAGCAGTATGCTTAGGGTCATTGTCCTGCTGGAAGGTGAACCTCCGTCCCAGTGTCAAATCTCTGGAAGACTGAAACAGGTTTCCCTCAAGAATTTCCCTGTATTTAGCGCCATCCATCATTCTTTCAATTCTGACCAGTTTCCCAGTCCCTGCCGATGAAAAACATCCCCACAGCATGATGCTGCCACCACCATGCTTCACTGTGGGGATGGTGTTCTCGGGGTGATGAGAGGTGTTGGGTTTGCGCCAGACATAGCGTTTTCCTTGATGGCCAAAAAGCTCAATTTTAGTCTCATGTGACCAGAGTACCTTCTTCCATATGTTTGGGGAGTCTCCCACATCCCTTTTGGCGAACACCAAACGTGTTTGCTTTTTCTTTTCTTTAAGCAATGGCTATTTTTCTGGCCACTCTTCAGTAAAGCCCAGCTCTGTGGAGTGTATGGCTTAAAGTGGTCCTATGGACAGATACTTTGCAGCTCCTTCAGGGTTATCTTTGGTGTCTTTGTTGCCTCTCTGATTAATTCCCTCCTTGCCTGGTCTGTGAGTTTTGGTGGGCGGCCCTCTCTTGGCAGGTTTGTAGGGTCCCCTGTAGCTCAGTTGGTAGAGCATGGCGCTTGCAACATCAGGGTTGTGGGTTCATTTCCCACGGTGGGCCAGTATGAAAATGTATGCACTCACTTAACTATAAGTTGCTCTGGATAAGAGCGTCTGCTAAATGACTAAAATGTAAATGTTTGTTGTGCTGCCATATTCTTTCAATTTTTTTATAATGGATTTAATGGTGTTACTTGGGATGTTCAAAGTTTCAGATATTTTTTTATAACCCAACCCTGATCTGTACTTCTCCACAACTTTGTCCCTGACCTGTTCGGAATGCTCCTTGGTCTTCATGGTGCCGCTTGCTTGGTGGGGCCCCTTGCTTAGTGGTGTTGCAGACTCTGGGGCCTTTCAGAACAGGTGTATATATACTGAGATCATGTGACACTTAGATTGTACACAGGTGGACTTTATTTAACTAATTATGTGACTTCTGAAGGTAATTGGTTGCACCAGATCTTATTTAGGGGCTTCATAGCAAAGGGGGTGAATCCATATGCACGCACCACTTTTCCGTTATTTATTTTTTAGAATGTTTTGAAACAAGTGATTTTTTCATTTCACTTCACCAATTTGGACTATTTTGTGTATGTCCATTACATGAAATTCAAATAAAAATCCATTTAAATTACAGGTTGTAATGCAACAAAATAGGAAAAACGCCAAGGGGGATGAATACTTTTGCAAGGCACTGTAGCTCTATCACATATGGTATTGGAATTGACACTGTATTTAGCTTCTTACTTTCTCTTGTTCTTCTTATTTCTTATTTTTATTTATCGTGTGTTTTTGTTCTACCTTATGTTATTGTTAGAGCTACATTGATATTGATTACTGCATTACTGGGTTTTGGAAATGGTAAGAAAGCCATTTCACTTGCACACGTGACATTAAAACTTGAACTACACACTATTTTATTTCTAAATAACTATGGTCTTTACTTTTTATTTGATCTAAATATCCTACTGTTATAGGCTACTATGCACTGGCTCTTACATCTACAGTATCATTTCATAAATCTCTTCCTGAGTGGCGCTGCCTGTTCCTTGCTCCATGGGTGGCACTGGTACTACAGAAACGGTACATGTCTAGACGCAAGATAACTAGGTAAAGAATGTCTTCTTTAATTTTCTGATATTGTGAAAAGCAATTTGTCATAAATATGCCTAAATATTGAGGAGGGTAGAGTGTCTCTAATCGGGCTTGGTGAAATTAATTATTTTCCTGAATTTCCCCTTTCACTTTCACTTCAAAGGACTTTCCCAAGGGCGGAGAATCGACAGACGAAATTAGGTTGTCGAATATTCAACTAAGCAATTACAGTTATCTGAAAGACTCCTTGAGTAAATCGTCTGTTTAAGTGGTTTGTTCCCGCACCTTCTCGGTTGTGCATAATTATTAAAATGAAAAAAAAAAAAAAAAAGGCTGCATCAAACAATTGACATGCCGATTTGTAGTCCCTGCATTTAATTTGATATAGTGTATGAATTAATGCCAAATTGAATTAAATATAAAGTCGTCTTTCATGAATGATTTGCATTTGTACCTGAGTCTGAATTTATGACAGCTCAACTGGTAAGATAGGTAAGCTACTGAACAGTGTCAACATTGAGTCTTCCTTCCTCCTGTAGTTTCTATATTATTATTACTATTATTATTATTATTATTATTATTATTATTATTATTATTATTATTATTATTATTATTATTATTATTATTATTATTATTATTATTATTATTATTATTATTATTATTATTATTATTATTATTATTGTTGTTGTTATTTGTATTGTTATTAGTGCATACACATACTATGTCCTGTCCTAAAGTCGCGACCTGTCCTTATTTTCAATGAGTTCTCATGAAAACTCTCATGTCCATCCCATCAGCTATTAGAGTGTTGGAATCATTAGTAATACAGGAAGAGGATGGGTTGATGCGATACGTTGAGAGATAATGTGCTATAAATCATGCAGGAAAAACAATTAATGAAGAAAACACGTTATTTGATTGAATGACATTGGAACATTGGATGAATTCAATAGGATGCTCTATTTAGAAGGGACACGCAGCTCCACTGACTGCTGTAGTTGTCCCTCCTCTAGTTGGTTTGATTTACTTTTCCCAATTTAATAAGCCTAAATGACCAACGTCAATGTTGTTTCATTGTGGCCGGGAAATAGTGGCCTTGGCACTGAGATCGCTCCATTGTCTCAACTTGGAGGAAACCTGATCATCAGGAGATGATGCGCGTCAAAAAGGACCTGCTGCTGATTGACAAGTGCGCGTTCACGTTTTGAGAGAGAGGTGCTCCAGCCTCAACTGAAAGTATTCGTGTCTCTCGACGCTATGGTGTGCTCCTATTGTGGAGCTGTCATTGCCTTAGATAACATTCCTGCAGTGAACCGCGCGAATCGCTATGAAGAGCATCTCCTTTTATGACACAAACACGCAAGTAGCTATGAATTATATTAATAATTTAAGCGAAAAGTTGTAATCAGCTGTAGATAGTAAGTGTACAGTCTACTGAGCACACAAAGTGAAGCTTTTCATCTTCTCATAAAAATAAACACATTTAATTCTGAACTCAGCAGCATTTAGACCATGTATAATAACTATTTAATAATAGCCTGTTGCTGAAGCATGGCCAGCAGATTATAGTGTGCACCCTGAGATTGACTTTCCTGAAGATAAAGCCTTGCTGATTAAACCCTCAATTCAATTAGTATTTCCACACCTGAACTTCACCCCTATTTGATTTAGCAATGATTCATTCACTGCCTTTTCTATTTAATGAAACAGTAACACTATTTCCCAGCTTGGCCAAAACATGTAATTAAGATCTAATAAATTGATGTAAATTAGTGTTTTTTCAGCCCTTTCTGTTGTGTTGTGTTTCCTTCTCCCGGGGCTGAGGTTAGAGTGGGAATAAGATGGGCTGGTGAGAGTGGGAGAATTACCTGGTGATAAAGCCTGCGTCCATCCTCTGAGACGGAGGGAGCAGAGCCCTCCCACTTCAAAGCACACTGACTGGTGATAAGGCTGACAAGAAAAATAGCATGCAACTGGAAGGCAGACAGCACAACAAGCCCACAGGGGACACAACAAGCCCACAGGGGGGGGGGATCCAGATCGTGTACCTGATGTGGTGGTCCTTTCTTTGTGCTTGCCTGATCACAGCCCTGCCTTCTGTCTTCTGCCCTACTGTATCAACCCCCTTCCTGACAACCAGACTGAACCAGGCCTTCTGTGGGATGAGATTAAGGACCAGCCTGAACCAGGCCTTCTATAGGAAGATATTAAGGACCAGCCTGAACCAGGCCTTCTTTAGGAAGATATTAAGGACCAGCCTGAACCAGGCCTTCTATAGGAAGATATTAAGGACCAGCCTGAACCAGTCCTTCTATGGGAAGATATTAAGGACCAGACTGAACCAGGCCTTCTATAGGAATATATTAAGGACCAGCCTGAACCAGGCCTTCTATAGGAAGATATTAAGGACCAGCCTGAACCAGGCCTTCTATAGGAAGATATTAAGGATCAGACTGAACCAGGCCTGATATAGGAAGAGATTAAGGATTTACACTACCGGTCAAAAGTTTTAGGACACCTACTCATTCAAGGGTTTTTCTTTATTTTTAAAATGTTCTACATTGTAGAATAATAGTGAAGACATCAAAACTATGAAATAACACATATGGAATCATGTAGTAACCAAATAAGTGTTAAACAAATCAAAACATATTTTATATTTGAGATTCTTCAAATAGCCACCCTTTGCCATGATGACAGCTTTGCACGCTCTTAGGTGTGTCCAAACTTTTAACTGGTACTGTAAATACTGCAGATATATGCCAAGAAGATCAGTAGGACGAGAGTGAAACCACTAAACCCCAGGTGGTCAGGTTCTTTAACCCATCCCTATTGTTCCTGATTATACAGCTGCTTATCATTGTGCCGTCTGCATATGCACATCATGATTCATTTATTTTAATTAAACAATTTTGTTTTGCATCGTTCAGATGGTTTTGAGATACATTGAGATATTAAAGCGGATAAGGCTGAAATAAAAACAGGCTCAATATTCTGTTCTTCATGACACGAGAGCTCAGCCAGCTTTCCTCACATAGCCAATTATGTGGCTTAAGCATTGAACAATACTGAGTATTGAGAATTACGGTACAATGACAAAAACACCTATTAGAAATTATGATGAAATTCTTTAAATTTGAAAAGAAAAAATGATGTAGCAGTGAAAGCTGTTTAGTTTCAATTTAATCAAATTAAACATAGAGGAGTGAATGTTCTCTGCATGATGTCCTGTGCCAGATGCTATTGAAAGTCAATTTTTCATCCATTAAATACTATTTGCCTCAGTATCTTATCTTAATACCTAGATAGAGCTAATGACTTGAACAGTTCAGTCGTGTGCAAAATCCAATTGATTACTATTTAAAGATGTTTGTTGTTGTATTTAGATTAGAAGTCATTTTGTCCCATGTCTTCTGTGTTTGTACAATGCCTAGTAGATATTCCCAAGTGTCAAGGTACATAACAACAGGTTTGGCAAATGAACAATAAGGTCTCCTGCATTACTTGTAAAGAGTCATATCGAGCTTGGAATAAATACATAATTGATGTGAGTAAAGTTAATATTTTGTCGTGGGTTTAAAATGTGACCTATTTTGCATGATGTGTTCTTAAAACATATTCAATAAGTGCCAAATGTGCCTTTATTGCTCCCCAGGGTAGACTTTAGCATCTTTGTTCTACCGTGAATTACTTTGGTAAAGAAGCAACACATTTACTCCACCAAAACCTAAATAGTATGCATTTAAAAACGATTTAATGAATTGAAATAATCCTCTCATAAAGCGGAGCATTAACCACAGGAGCAGTAAGCAAAGTGAATTCTACAGCGTTCTGTCTAGCAGTGACTGTCTGTAGAAACAGCTCACCTGCCTCACTCAGCACTAGGTTGCATTGATGTGGGTTGGGTTGTTGGGCGGTAGGGAGAGGGGTGGAGGGGTGCTTGTCAATTCAATCTTTGAGGACCTGAGAATTGGCAGATACAACAGATAATGGCAAAAGGCTGAAAGCACATTATGGAACAAGACAAGCTACAGAGGATGTAGGACAAGGAAATCACAAGGTTGATAAGACCTCCAAGTCTTGTCAGTGCATTACATATAACCATCCATTGAGGGATATCTCCACACCTCGAGACAAAACCAAATAACAGCGGCGGCTAAACAGACTTCCTGAATCATTATAGAGCGACCTTTAGCCTTTTGTCATAAAGTCAGATTGTCTCAACACAGATATCCCTGCAACCTCCCACAGGGCACTTCTTTGTTGTTGCTTAAAACACCCACATTTTCTCTCTTGCCGAGTCCTGCGTTTTAAATCCCAAAGAAGACACTTGTATCCCTGCAGGCATCGAGATGACTTTTGCCATGATACACTATTTTCCACCATTTAGCGGGTGCATTATTGCTGCCCCCTTTTCCTTCTTGGGCCCAGGATCGCTGCACAGCCCAAATAGAGGGTTGTAATTACATTTTACATTTTAGTCAATTAGCAGACGCTCTTATCCAGAGTGACTTGCAGTTAGTGAGTGCATACATTTTTCATACTGGCCCCCCGTGGGAAACGAACCCACAACCCTGGCGTTGCAAGCGCCATGCTCTACCAACTGCCACCTGATACCACCCCCTCCATCAGCTTTATCACCAGGTCCTGCTAACTCATCACAGGCACACAGGGAAGAAAGCGGCTGCTTGTGGCACAGCCCGCCATAGATAGACAGTTAATCTCTCAGATACATTTATAATTCCAGTTGGGATCAGAGGGAAACTGATGCACCAAGGCCATTTTTCATCCACCCTCTCCCTTAGCCCCCACATTTTACATTTTACATTTTAGTCATTTAGCAGACGCTCTTATCCTGTTCATACTGGCCCCCCACAAAGGCTGTTCTTTCTCAGTCCTCTTCCAGTCTGACTCCGCTTTTCTGTGGAGGCAGAATTTAGTCCGTTTGGCACACAAAAAGTGATCCAATCCCCTTGAACATGCAGCAGTGCACTGACATGCTATCTGGGCCTTCATATTGTACTATTGTCCTTCTGCGAAAGAGAGTGAGTACCTTGTTCATCGGTGACATTGTATACAAGCTCAAAGGCAAGCAGAGAGGAGAACGCTGGCACTTCTGTGTAAAGGTTGAAAAGTACTATCTATCTTGTTCAACCTTTGAGTTTCATTAATACTTTTCGCTGACATCACTTTGGACCTGAAAATAGAGTCTTGAAGGGCTGTATTCACATGTGTCACAACAGCAACTCAGTTAAAACCAAACTATTCAGACTATAGATGTGTGGATGTGGAGAAATGGGACCGTTACACAAATGTTATACAAGCATGGATCATAACCTAATGTAGGCCCATAACAACTTCAAACGATTACTCAAAATATCCAGCACACAACATTTCGAGAGCTATTTTACGCCGTGTACAACGATAACTTGTAATGGATTTGCAAACGTAATTTATAATTATGTCCTGCCAGTGTCACTTGGCAAACACTGAATGAAATGTGATTGAAAGTAAGAACAAAAACAGCTAATTTGTATGGTCACCTCCACTGTGTGTAAAACAATAACATCTCATTTGTATGGTCACCTCCACTGTGTGTAAAACAATAACATCACAGAATTCTAGCAAGGTGACCATCTCCTTATTGTCAGCCACACGTCTATCAAGATGCACCAGATAGTCTCACATAAAGACGATTTGCATTTATATGACACACACAAACCCATATCTCTTCCTAGAATGAATTGCGGAGGTATTTTCTGCTTTTCTCAATCAGTTATAACAATGAAAAAAGCCTTTGTATGTTTGGCCTTCAGTATGTCAAGGGAGCAACCATAGTAGCTGTGACCTCTAGCAAGTGAATAAATTGTGAGGATGCATTGGAACCTTGACTATGGTTCCCAGGGCCTGGATGATTTCTAACAGAGTTCCCCTGACACTGCTTGAAAAAGGGAAATCAATCTTATTTGAGGAGATAAAGTGATCATGATAATAACCATGTCATTGAGAGAGAGAAAAAATAAACTCCCTCTTTTCAATAGAGTGAAATAACAGTGTTTCTGCAGATGGCTCTTTGTTGCAGCTGAATCTCTCAAGGTAAACCTGTTATAGCGATGGTGTCTGACATGCCAAAACGACAAAGCATGTGTCCATTCCTGAGAAGACTGGAATGTGTTTTCAAAGGTCTGGGTTATAACGTAGGGGCCAACACAGTTTCCTAAATTAACTACCTGCTGCACTGTGTTGATATTTCTGATGTATATATGTGTGTGTGTGTTTAAGCAGGGTGTTTTGAATGACAGTGTGATCAATGGGAGGGCATGTGTCCTGTCAGCACGTCCTGTGTGAAGGGGCTTTGACAGTGGCTGTCTCAGGTGATCTCATTATTTGATGGACGCATCAGTGGACAGGCTACAGACCCACAGGACCCTCACATGTTGCTTATTCAGCCCGTTCTTCATGCAGAGCACATGAGACAGTAATGGGAATTATTGATCACATTTTGACAGAGTACACTCTCCTCTCCATAAGCTACGAATGTGGAGCTGTTATTGTGCACAGAGCAGCACACGCCGCTGCAGTCTTATTAGATGCTACTGCAGAATGGGGTTATACTTATCATTAAAAAACAGGTCATTTGGATCCTGGATGCTGATTGGTTGATAGCAGGGAGTTATAGCACCACAATCCCCACATCCCACAGGTAACGCCTGTTAACAGTTCCATTAGATTTATCAATGCTCCTCCGCTTTCCCACAGCCCAGCCAGTCAATTTATAAACTTAATCTCTCCTGGAAAAAAAGAGTCTAGAACATATTTCCCCATGCTACTAGACTAGCATTTGGTTTGGTACAGCGGGGGTTAATATTAGCAATGGGGGTTACTATCCAACCTGTGCAACATGTTGCCTTTATTTAAATTGTTTTGCAAGCTCCACCGTGCTATTCATATGAATGTGATGAGACTGACAGCTTCTCTGATCCAGGCAAATTTATTCATCAGGGTCATTATGATGGATATATCCAAAGAATGGCAATAGAGATGAAGGTAAAATGAACATAAATTCACATAGTTTGCTGTCATTTAAGCAGCTTGACGTTTGTGTGCTAGCTTTAGTTGGCTAGCTAGCTAGCTAGCAAAGGAGAAGTCATGTTAACGTTTACCTAGCTTTTCTCCATAACTACCTATTCATAAATTATTTATACAATCATTATTTATTAAAGTGCTTGTCTCTCATCAAGCTCCTCTGTAGCTCAGCTGGTAGAGCACGGCACTTGTAACGCCAAGGTAGTGGGTTCGATCCCCGGGACCACCCATACACCCAAAAAAAAAATGTATGCACGCATGACTGTAAGTCGCTTTGGATAAAAACGTCTGCTAAATGGCATATTATTATATCATCATTGAAACTCTGCTAGCTAGCTAGCTACATGCCAATGATTTGTTTAACATAGCAACGTGAAATGAATAGAATGAACGGCTGGGTCAAAACATGAGAACAGAATTAAAGACCAGCGTGTTTGGTTAGCAACTTCGGAACCTCAGATCTAACTACTGGCTTTTGCCCGGACTATATTGTCTGGTGGAAGGAAGAAATAAAACAAACGTATTCATTAAAAAAACGTTTTGCTTGGCATCCGGCTGCAAGGCGTCACATTGGGTAGTGCGTGCGGCCCAGTACATCACTGGGGCCGAGCTCCCTGCCATCCAAGACCTCTATACCAGGCGGTGTCAGGAAGGCCCTAGAAATTGTCAAAGACTCCAGACACTCAAGTCATGTTCTCTCTGCTGCCGCACAGTAAGCGGTACCGATGCACCAAGTCTGGAACCAACAGGACCCTGAACAACTTCTACCCCCAAGTCATAATACTGCTAAATAGTTAGTTAAATAGTTAACCAAATAAGCTACCCAGACTATCTGCATTGACCCTTTTTGCACTAACCTTTTGGACTCGTCACATACGCTGCTGCTACTGTTTATTATCTGTCACTTTATTCCTAGTTATATTTACATATCTGCTGTACCTCAATTACATCGTACACCTGCACATCGACTCGGTACTGGTATCCCGAGTATATAGCTAAGTTATAGTCACTCATTGTGTAATTATTATTACTTTTATTATTACGTCTTTTACTTTTCTATTATTTCTCTATTTTCTTTCTCTCTGCATTGTTGGGAAGGGCCCGTAAGTAAGCATTTCACTGTTAGTCTACACCTGCTGTGTACAAAACGTGACAAATAAAAATGGATTTGATTTGATGTTGCAGTTTTATTTTAATTTTTTATCTCCAACGTGTGAGCCAGGCAAATTAATTTTTTCAGGATCATTATAATGGATATATCCAAAGAAATGCAATAGAGAAATGAACGTAAAACAAACTAAAATGCACATAGTTTGCTGTCATTTCAGCTGCTTGATGTGATTGTGTGTAGTTGGCTTGCTAACTAGCAAAGGAGAAGTGACCTTAGCCTAGCTATCCTACATAACTAATGTTATATTATTGACTTGAAAGTCAGCAGTTTTTTGCCTATTTATACATTATTCATCAAATCATTATTTGATGAATTCTTGTTGCCTATTTACAGTATACATTATTTATTAAATCATTATTTATTGAAATTCTTGTCTCTCGACACCATTTAACCTGCTAGCTAGCTAACTCTTGCTACATGCCAATGATTTGTTTAGCATAGCAACGTGGAATGAATAAAATGAACGACTGGGTCAAAACATCCCTAAAGAATGAACGACCAGACTGTTTGGTTAGCAACTTTAGAACCTCAGAACTAACAACTGGCTTTTGCCCTGTCTATATCATCTGGTGAAAGGATTAAATAAAACAAATGTACTCATTAAAATAATGTTTTTAATGAACGCATGTTGAAAATCTGGGCTTCACCTCAGGCCTAAGAACAGCCCTTAGTCGGGAGTTATCACACGATAATCCCCGGGTTCTCATGCCTTATTGCTTAAGCATTCTACGGCAGGCAGTCTGTATTTGGGCGTTAAAGATAATGTTTGCTTAATGAGTTAAATAATCTGTTTATTTGTGTGTTTATCTATGGAGCCTGAGAGGGAGGAGTAGTGATACAGTGGAACAGGGGCATTCACAAATCAAATACTTCAAAGCGCTAATCGGTTGCGTCAGGATTAAAGTGGGGTCATTATGAACGCTCCTTTTGGTTTCCACCACCGTTCCTTTTTATGGGAGGCAAAAGCCGATACCCATGCAGAGCAACACCCCAACCGGCTAGCTACACCGAAGGGTTGGGGTTAGCTGCACCCTCACACAGCACATTGAATGATCCTGTGGGATGTCCATCGGCTAAATACGTCAGTGACAGCAACGTCCATAGAACTTAGCTTCCCTACAGCCCCACAGAGCTGTTATAAGGCATCTGACACCCCAGATTGTCTGTTTTAGCTGTCCAAATTAAGTTCTGCTGAGGTTCAAGTCAAATCAATAAGGAGATCCATAAATTGTCCCAAGTGATAATTACTACGAGGAACAGTAATTACAAAGAGCATTCATTCACTGCTTAGATTTTGTGCCAGCGGAGGGTTTCACGTGTTCCTGATTAATCTGCGGGCAGACAATGTGAGAAGGAAGCCTCTCTTTGATTCTTTGAAGGAACAGTAGGCACACACAGGCTCAGGGTCAAAGCAGATTTGGGTTCGCCCTGGGATTATAAATAGGTTTGTGAACCCCTGTGTAGTCCACTCCAGGGTTCTTACATTGATCAGTCACTTGCTATGTAGTGATGACAAAGGCTTCTCATAATACACACTTTTGTTGCTCCCGACAACGTGTCCCGGGCATTTGCATCATAAAACAAAAAAGTCCACGGGGACTATTTGGGGCTAAAACCTTGATGTGCTCAGCTTCCCTAAAGGCACAAAGGGCTCCCATCCAAATGCCATATTGCTTTAGCTGAAAGACAACCTGTATACATTTAGGTATTTTTCTTCCCAGCCACTTTGAGGCATGGCACAAACGTTGTACAGGCATTCTATTCTAAGCCGCAGGTTGCTGCTGTCCTGCCACTTGCTGTGCACTGCCAAGTGCGAGGAACGGTCTCTCATCAGAATGGAGCCAATCTGAGCTAATGTGTCTGCTAGGAAGAATCCCAGGGAGCTTCAGTCCTTCATTCTTTTACCATCCTTTCCACTTTTCTCCTCTCCTTTACTTGGGATAATTGCAGTTTAATTGGGTGACAAGAAATGAAAACTGTGTCTACATTATCTAGCATTATCTCTTTCTCCTCCAGCCTGCCATCAATTCAAATAAGCCCATTTATCAGAGCAGGGAGGCTGATGCCTGGTCAGCGACGGGGAAGCTTTGAGCACCATTTAGCAGAATGAAGTGAGAAGGGGGCCGTGAACTATGGGAGGGGGGGCTGACAGCTAAGAAAAATGCTCTTTGTATCTTATCATAAACGCATATTCAAGATTCATATATTTTAAAAGCTTCCAAATCTATAATAAATACTGCAATAATATGCTGGAGAAAGATCCCCCCCACCCAACATTTTTATTATGAAATAATTGTGTCTGTTTCATTTTCAGCCCACAGACTGAATTCAACAGCAATAATGTGTGTGTATTTCTTAAGTGACAGCAAAGCTTGTACTCAACTCTTAATCTTGAAATATTTCAAAAGTTCTACAAAACCGGTGATACATCACATCACCTTTATTCAAGGGTGTCATGCAGCCCAAAACCCAGAGGGGGCACAGAGTACATGAGGATGGCTGCATTTTTCAAACACCTGAAATAGCTTTTTCGTTCAATCTAGAGCCATGATCATTACGCTATGTAAAAAAATATGTATATATTTAAGCTAAATATGCTTCTCTGCATCGCTGCTAAAATCTGGGTAAACGATTGAAAGGAATGTGAGTCTTATTCAGTACATTTAGTTATCGCATGCTTTTCTAAAGACTACTAACCTTGCCAGCATGCATGCCCGCTAAGATAGTTAGTTAGGCAAGCTAGCTAGCTTGATAGCCTGAAATGGCTTCTTGGTAGCCAGACATGAGTTTGGGAGATTGGGAACCTGTCTGGGCTAGCTAAAGACAACTTCATAAAGTGGCTAGTAGTATTACAGAGAAAACAAAAAAACAAAAACACAAATAAATATTTACAAAATGTAACAGGACAAATCTGAGGGGGCACGAGCCCCTGTGCTCCCTACGGCATGACGCCTCTGCCTTTATTCTACTTCCATCTAAATCTGTCTGTGAATACAGAGAGACCTACTGGTATTGTGGTTTGGTTACTATATGCGCTGGACCCAGTTTCATTCATTGGTGGAGAGTATTCATCCGTTTCTCAGCCGTCTTGCATTCTAGGTGAGGTTATAAACATTGAGTCATTCTCAGACCAGAGCTAGCCTACCTCCCCTTTTGTCAGAGCTGTACTCAACTTTAAAAGCCCCTTTCAGGCAGCATGAATACACTTAATTTTCTCTCAAGGAACTTTGCATTGATAGCTGGAAAAGGGAAAGTTGTTTAGAAAAGGAAGGAAAGACAATGAGAACAAAAATGAAAGCTTTCAGATTCCAGATTCCAGATTCCAGATTCCAGATTCCATTATGAACATTATGAGCCCTCCATTCTACTCAGCTGTTTATACATTACAGTGCAATAATGCTACCTTGCCGTGATGTTTTCCCGTCTTTCAGCGCCTATTCTAAAATGTGCCTTGCATCAGGGCTTGGGTAATAAATACTTGAGAAATGATGGAGAGACGCTGTTGCTTGGCATTACGGGGAAAGATCAAGGTAAAGCTGCTTCGTTGATACTTCTTTAGGCAGGAGAAAGAAAATAGATGTTGCCAGGGCACTAGATACTGTATCTATCCAGACCCTGGTACATTGTGGAAATGTTTAAGACGGCCTGATCGTTGGGTAGAAAGAGGAAGGCTTTGTGTGGCTCTGAAGCGTTGAGATTTGCTGTACTATGTCATTGCTGGAGTGCTTTCTGGTCAGAATGCAGTGGGAGACCTTAGTCCTCTAAGCACAAAATACAGGAAGGTTACAGGAGATATTGTTTGCTTTGAGGTGATGTTTGTGTGGTTTTGTTTGTGTGTTTTTGTTTGTGTGTGAGTGAGTGTTGAAGAGGGACTACATGTGCAAAGGCCACAGGCTTTATGCAATGCAACATCCTATGTGAAATCAGTTGCTGAAATCATAACTATTTTTTTTCTCTTTTAATTTGTATTATTGTCATATTAGTTTTGAATGACTCATATTATGAATAAGGTCTAGCCTCCTTGAGATGGCAGACATGAACACAGATACCAACAACATGTGGCCATGAAGAGACGTTTTCAGTAGACTCTCTACGGGCCAGTTTTCAGTAGACTCTCTCTGGGCCAGTTTTCAGTAGACTCTCTATGGGCCAGTTTTCAGTAGACTCTCTCTGGGCCAGTTTTCAGTAGACTCTCTATGGGCCAGTTTTCAGTAGACTCTCTACGGGCCAGTTTTCAGTAGACTCTCTACGGGCCAGTTTTCAGTAGACTCTCTACGGGCCAGTTTTCAGTAGACTCTCTATGGGCCAGTTTTCAGTAGACTCTCTACGGGCCAGTTTTCAGTAGACTCTCTATGAGCCAGTTTTCAGTAGACTCTCTATGGGCCAGTTTTCAGTAGACTCTCTACGGGCCAGTTTTCAGTAGACTCTCTACGGGCCAGTTTTCAGTAGACTCTCTATGGGCCAGTTTTCAGTAGACTCTCTACGGGCCAGTTTTCAGTAGACTCTCTACGGGCCAGTTTTCAGTAGACTCTCTATGGGCCAGTTTTCAGTAGACTCTCTATGGGCCAGTTTTCAGTAGACTCTCTACGGGCCAGTTTTCAGTAGACTCTCTACGGGCCAGTTTTCAGTAGACTCTCTACGGGCCAGTTTTCAGTAGACTCTCTACGGGCCAGTTTTCAGTAGACTCTCTATGGTCCAGTTTTCAGTAGACTCTAATCAAATCAAATCAAATCAAATTGTATTTGTCACATGAGCCGAATACAACAGGTGTAGACCTTACAGTGAAATGCTTACTTACTAGCCCTTAACCAACAATGCAGTTTTAAG